>NC_137454.1:290169761-290404761 GCF_964235325.1 Thermobia domestica
AATTCAAAAACTACAGGATTTACGCATGTAACCTACGTTTTTAGTACGGCACGAAGATTTTCCCTCTATGTATATTGTGAAAATACCCAATGTGAGGATTAACTCAAGTTACGGGTGTGGAATTCGGTATTTAAACTCTTAATTAAAAATAAGAGAATACCTGTTCCGATAATTGAGTTTGTAATGTGAAAAGGGAACAATTTCTACAAACTTCAAATTTACGATTTTTTATACACAAAAACTCAATATGAGTCTTCGTTTAAATTGAAGGTAAGAAGTTTGATGCATAAACTAGTAATTTAAATTAATGGTAAAAGTGTTTCAACCTTTCCAAAAACTGGACTTTTAAAAGGGATAATTTTTAATATTAAAATGTTGAATTCTTTATTCAGAAAATGCTTAATGTGGGTATTTACTTAAATTAGAGGCATTAAAATCGGTATGTAAACTCGTGATAAGTAAAGGGTATGGAACACTGCATTAAATTTACTCGCTCTCACTTCTTAAATTGAATCAAATCATGCGGCAATGTTACTTGAACATTTGTTTACGAAATACACTATGAACAAAATTATAATAGGCTCTTCCGGAAATTTTAGTATCGAAAACAAAAACTCATCCCACAAGAAAAAACTCATCCCAATTGTGATCTTTCCTTTAAAAATGAAAATGATTTACACCATATTGTTGGTTTGTTAATCAGTCATGCATTTATGAAAGATAAACAACATTTTCTGAGTTATATTTGAAAAAAAAAAATGTCCGAGGAAAGCTCAAACCCAAGACTAAACTATCCTTTCTGATTTTTTATGTAAAAGAAATCGGTTATACTGTGTAGGTTTGTTAAGAAAAAATGTTTCATGAAATATGAACTAATTTACCCGAGTCGCTTTGAAAAATAATCTAATTGAAAAATAATATTTCACTTACCTACTGAAAAATAACAAATTACCTAACTTAGTTTCTTTTAAATCAAAATGCTTTAGTAAGTTTACGGTATATGTGCATAGATTGTGAACCAGCTCTGAAATGGCTATTCGGTAAGTATCCATTTAGCCGTGCGTGTAGTAAATAGTCACTTTAATGGATTTCTTAAAAAAAATACACAAAGAGACGTGTGTGTAGGATGAAATAATAATGCACGCAATCATGTGCACTATATCGGAACACATATATCCAATTTACTGTGATCCAATCTAAGTAGAGAACTAGTATTCCCACAAAAGTGTTAATGGAAGTTCCCACAAAAGTGTTAATGGAAGTTTGCTGTGTGAATAAAAGGTTGTATTCACGAGTGATTTTTACGTGTACACACTGTATATAAGAATACATTCCATTTATAAATGAGACATAGCAAAAATACAGTATGTATATTTTACACAGAAGAAAAATAAGTCCATCTTTGTGTTTGATATCAATAATTCTATGGCAAACAACACAAGGGTTCAATATTGCGGAAACAAAAGAAAAGCAATGCCTCATGTACTGCAAGAAACCAATAAAGTCTGTATAAGTACAAGCTTCTTCAAGATCCTGTTTTTCATACATATTTCAGTCTTGTAGACTTATCCGGAAATATCTTACATCCAATTACACTCCTGTGAGTGAAACTTGATATACAAAGAAGAAATTATGAAAATCCATCTAAACTAAGCACATTCGGATTTGGCAATACGAATAACAGTGTTCAAAAGTTGGATGTTACGGTTAAACGAATATAACTCCTTTACGTTTCTTTGGGTTGCTGAAAACAAAAATGCTTACTAAATTCATTGATTAGCACTGGTTTTCGAGTTAATGGTGCTATTAAGCTGAGCGAGCAGAGTCATTTGTGCATACTATGCATATTTTTGGAGGACTACGTTTCCTATTATCTTTGATGAATATTAACTAAATGTTCTATTATGAAACAGGTCACTAAAGGGAAGGTTTTAACGTCTAAATTTTAATTAAAATATATAGGCAAAGCTTCATAGCCACACAAGCAAGTTCTCACGTTTGAAACTATATCTTATGCCACTGAAGGGAAATTCATGAAACTTTACTTCTTGACAGAGGTCATTAACTGTAATGTTCGTGAATTGCAGGCTTTGATGTTGAGCTCGCATAGCTCAAGCTTTCATTTCAAGCGCCATAACCTAGCTATGTGTGTGATTACAATAAAAGAATAGAATATAAAATACTTCCTACCCAAATTTGTAATAGCTGTTGTGGAATGCTAGTACTTGCGCGTAGTGGTATAGATAATTTTACTGTTGTAACCACCATACCCAAAATTTTGTCTCAATTTTAGAAAGTTCTACATCTCTGTCAGATAACTAAACACTTTATGTAATGATTCGAAGAATCTGTTTTGTAACTAGTCTCATTTAGGGAAGATAATAGCATTTGTTCTTCGTTATTTGAAGAAAGATTAATCTTCGTCAGAATTCGCAGGAACGTTTTCTAAAGATTCAGAAACAGAAAATCCTTTGTAATGTAACACAGGCATGAGTGCAAGTTCAGATTTTCTTAATACGATATTTATTTCTTCATAGGAGGAACCAAAGATATAACAGTCACTAGTGTGATTGTTAGTGTTCCTCTAAACCATAGATACTGCAAATGGCATTCAACGTCCTTCTCCATTTATCTACACTTTAATTTTCGACGAAAACGTAGTGCAGTACACATGGATCCATTTTTTTGCGTAATCCTCTAACAAATCAAATACCCAAGAAACAAAATGTCATCTTTTAGATGGCGTAATTAACTACTTCCTCGAACCAAATTTTACTTCAGCTAAAAAAAAAGTAGAATTTATTCGAAATATTCACACACTTCTGACAAATCTTTCCACTCGTATTTAACACAAGATCCTAACTGAAACCATCACAAAGCAATTATAATGGAAGGACTTGGAAGCATAGCACAACAACACTGATCTCAATATCAGAATTATCCAATTCTCGTAACTTTTATAAGAACTGAAAATTCTTATCAGACTACAATGTTATGTATCACGTCATAAGCAGTTGTGCAGCGAAAATAGCTGATAACCTGGAAATATAGTATTATAGAAATATTATATACTCTTGTCAACTGTGGAAATCTCTAAACTTAGTGCAAGACCCATAACTTTAAATCAAGACTGTATCATGAAAACCAAAGCGAAATTTTAATGTTATTTTAGAATTCAGTTACTACAAATGATTGAAGTTTCATTAGTCTGATTTCCCTAATATTTCATATGTTTAACAGTGTAATTCAATTTCAGTGGGCTCACGCATGCAGCGCCCAGCAGCCCTGTGAGTTCAGTAGCAGGAAAAGTATATCTAGAATGCATTTATTCTGCACATAGATGGTAACGCACGGTGGGAACATATTAAACGTTGCTTACAGCAGGCTGCAGAAGAAGCAGTAGGTTACCGATAACACAAAACTGCTAAGAAACCATGGGTTACAGAGTAGATGTTGCAGAAAATGAGGGAGAGGAAGATGTGGAAACAGGTTGATACAGAAGAGGGCAGAAAGATGTACAGAAAGTTAAATAATGAATTACGAAGAGAAACAGACAGAGCGTGGGAAGAGTTTTACAAAAGAAAAAGCGAGGACATAGAAGAATTGGAAAGAGTTGGGAAATATGAGTAAATGTACAAGGAGGTGAAATCTATGGAATTTCGGAGGAAACAAGGGGGGATTTTGATGGCAGTAGAAAATAAGAATGGGGAGGTAGTCAGCGAGAGAAATGAGGTCATAGGAAGGTGGAAAGAATACGTTGAAGACTTATATGAGAGTAGGGATAGAACGTGTAGCCTAAATGTTGAAGTAGAAAATGAAGTAGGCGAGGATGATAAAGGATTTAGTATTCTTAGGGATGAGTTTGAAAAGGCTATATCTGAGATTAGGAATAGAAAGGCAACCGAAATAGATAACATACCAATCGAATTCATTAAAAATATAGGAGACAAGGGAAAGAAAGAATTGTTCCGACTATGCAATGAAATATATGAAACAGGAGAATGGCCAAAAGACTTTCTGAAAACGATCATGATACCGATGGCTAAGAAATCGAATCCAAAGAGATGTGAGAATTATAGAACTATTAGTCTCATATCTCATGCAGCTAAAATTCTGCTCCGAATACTGAACAGAAGGTTATATGAAAGAACAAATAAAGAAGTTGGGGAGGAGCAGTTCGGGTTCAGAAGAGACAAGGGCACAAGAGATGCAATTGGATTATTAGGGGCGATCGGTGAAAGAGTTATAGAAAAAGGGAAAGAGGTGTATGTTATATTTATTGATCTAGAAAAGGCTTTTGACCGCGTGAATTGGGAATTGTTGTTGGGAGTTCTAACGAAGATAGGGTTGGAATGGAAAGATAGAAGACTCATAAGAAACTTATACATGAACCAACAAGTAAGTGTTAGGATAGAGGAAGAACTGACGGAAGAGAGTGCAATTGGAAGGGGAGTTCGACAAGGATGCTGCCTTTCGCCAATACTATTTAATGTCTATCTAGAAGAGATAGTGGAAAAGAGTTTACATGATGATTATGGCATTTCGGTAAGAGGTAGAATGATTAGATGCATAAGATTTGCAGACGATATGGCGCTTGTTGCAGAATCTGAAAAGAAAATCAATAAAATGTTAGAAAAAATGATAAAGGGCTTTGAAGAATATGGGATGAAAATAAATGTTAGAAAGACAAAAGCCATGGTGATTGGAACGAAGGGGTCTGTGTCAAATATAAAAGTAGGAGGGGAGAAAATAGAACAAGTGAATAGTTTTAGATATCTGGGTAGTATTCTTAGTAATAACATGAAGTGTGAACGTGAAATAAAATCAAGGATAGGAATAGCGAAAGAAGCCTTTAGGAGGAAGAAAAGTCTGTTTTGTGTAACCTTGAATAAAAAGTTGAGAAAAAGACTCATAAAATGCTTCGTGTGGAGTGTTGTATTGTATGGGGCGGAAACGTGGACATTACGTAAAAGTGATGAAAATCGACTGGAAGCCTTCGAAATGTGAGTGTGGAGAAGAATGGAAAGAATTAGTTGGGTCGAGCGGAAAACGAATGAGAAAGTGTTAGAAATGGTGGGTGAGAAAAGAACACTTTTAGATATTATTAGGAAGAGAAAGAGAAACTGGTTCGGACATTGCCTAAGAAGAGATTGTATCATGAGGGACGTCCTAGAGGGTATGGTGGCGGGAAAGAGAGGCAGGGGGCGAAGGAGACTACAATTAATGGTTGATATAAAAACAGAAAGATCATACGTGAGGACGAAGAGGTTAGCGGAGGACCGTGGAGCATGGAAGCTTCTCAGCTGCGGCAAATGACCTGCCAATAAAGGCAGAATACCTATGATGATGATGAAAGATAGTGAAGTATGGAAAAGCGAACAGGTCATGTGTGGGGAAGCGTAACTATGCCCTGTCGATATCGAAAGGCAAAATATAACTGGGTCCATGTAACTAGAAGGCGGCTTCTCGAGCTGTGAAGTTGGTACTCATACAGAACGTCACATAAATGGAAGCAATGGGCAGAAGGCAACGTAATGACAAAATGATCACACCAGTGATCACAAGTGATCGGTCAATATGATCACACCACAAGATGACAGACAAAGTGTGCTCATGGTCGTGGCGAACAACATAGCGTTGGCTCAATGGTGCAACACGGCTATGGGTAAGGACCCGTTTATCTCAACGAATCTCCTGAACGCTGAACGGGTCTCATGTGATTCTTTGCATCTTCTTTCATTGATAGTTTGTCAACTTGAGGCTACACTAGGTGCGAGGAAACAGTCACAGGGGGGCTGAGAGATAGTTATTTCTATTTCAGAATGAGTCCCGCTTCTACCTGAACTCCTCAATGAACAAATATGAATTAGATGTTGTTGTAGTGAGCTCAATTTGCAGTGTACATTTCATTATTGAAGGTCATAGCGGCCGAATGGTAAATATGATGATATGTAGTGTCATTGGGAATAACACAAAATCATTGCTAATTTTCATTGATGGCCACCTCATTAATGCTGCCATATAAAGGAAGTTCTAGAGATTGAGGTTATACCTTTCCCTCATACAATTCCGGTCGCCATATACCTAAACATACCAGGCTTCATTGTATAATGAGAAAACTCTCTTCTAGGAAAATAGAGTATTACTGTTCCCATGATATGCACGATCGCCTAAGATGTTGACCATCAAATATGTGAGAACTTTATTCGTCAGCATCTCGTTGGTCACAATTTTTCTACACACGTTGTCGATGACTTGTGAACTCGATTACAAGCAGTATGGCAAGCAATACCTTATAGAGCCCATATACGGTCCACGGTTTGAGCAAACAACGCTGTTTGTGCAAACAGTTTGACCATGTATTGTGCTGTATGAACTGTTTGTGCAAACCTTTTCCACATCGAACTCGTTCGAAAATTGTTTACACGAACATGATGTTTGCAAAAACACGTTGACCGTGTATGGGCATGTTTGTGCAAACACGAACTTTATTTCCGAGTAAGAGGCCTAGTGTACAGACGCTTATTTCTTGCGCTATGGCGTCAATGAATAGGAATCAAGAATTCTGGAGAGAATTTATTGAACTTTATCGAAATTTACCTGAACTGTGGAAGGTAAAGAGTGAAGATTATAAAAACAGGAATCTGAAAAATGCGGCATATGAGAAATTGATGGATAAAATTAAGAAAATAGATTAGAAGGCAGATAGAGAGTCAGTGAGATATAAAATCAATTTTCCAGTATTTCACTACATGTAGTTGAATCCATTCGTAAATACTTTTTATAGTCCACAGTCGAACTTATCTCAAGTTTGGATATTACCTAGGTAAATTTTGATGACTAAACTTAAACCGTTTCTTGAACCACTATTTCATCCACACACTCTTCTTCCGTTTTGGTTTCGCAGGTCTTTCCGCTTTCAAAGCACACGCAATTACTATTGCTAAACGAGTTGCTTCAGTGGACATGTTTACGCGATCGAACTCAAAATTGAAGTGAAGTTTGTGCAAACAGTGGAAGCGTGTATGGCCGAATGTTTGCGCAAACACAGTGTTTGCACAAACCGTGGATCGTCTATGGGTCCCTTTAGGATCATATCCAATGCCCGTTTGATTTGATGCGACAACGTATAGATAAGAACTTTCCAACCTTATGGCAACATCTTATTAGTACACACAATTTTACAAGACACCACTCACTTATATTAATTATAAAACTTACATTCAATTGTAACAAAGAGATGAGGACATAGAAATGTGGTACTAGGGATGCGCACAAGTCGAGTCGAGTCGAGATTTAAGCCTGTCTCGACTCGTCTTGAGAAAATGTTGTCTCGACTTGTGTCTCGACTCGAAAATATGTTTCTGTCTCGACTCGACAGTTTCTGCCTCGACTCGACTCGAATTCGAGACGAGACGTCTCGAAATTCGAGTCGAGACAAAATATACTTGTTAAAATATACGCATACATAAGCAAGAATATTATGACTACCTACCTAATTGTCAGTGTGTCCACCTTTGGCACGGATAACAATGGCAAACGCGTCTTGGCATGGACGCAATGATCCTTGAAAGATCACTGGAGAGAGTTGACACCACATGCGTACACACAGGTCACCTAATTCCCGTAAATTCTGGTGAGAGGGCGATGCGCTCTGCCGTCACGTTCAATCCCATCCCATCTGTGTTCGATTGGGTTCAGATCCGGCGAGTTGGGCGGCCAGCACATCACTTGGAACTTGCCCCTGTTCCCATCCCATCTGTGTTCCTCGAACCACTCCATCACAATCCTGGCCTTGTGATATGGTGCATTATCTTTTCGAAAAATGCCACTACCGTTCGGAAACATGGTCGTCATGAAGGAGTGTACGTAGTCTGCAAGCAGTGTGTGTACGCCTCGGCCGTCATGATGCCTTGCTCGAGCTCCACTAGACACATGGGTGCTCACGTGAATGTTCCCCGGAGCATAATGAAGCCGCTGCCAGCGTGTCTCCGTCCCGTAGTACAGGTGTCAAGGAGCTGTTCCCTTGGAACACCAACGATTCGCACCTACCCATCATCATGATGAAGATGGTATCGGGATTCATCAGACAATGCAACGCTCTGCCGCTGTGCCAAGGTTTAGTGACGATGGTCATGTGTTTATTTCAGTGGTAGTGGCCGATGTCGTGGTGTTAACATTCGCACATGGATGGGATATGGGCTTCGGAGGCCCATCGTTAGGAGTGTTCGGTGCACTGTGTGTTCAGACATATTTGTACTTCTTCCAGTAATAAAGTCTGATGTTAGTTCTGCGACAGTGCGCTTCCTGTTCTGTTATATCAGTCTGCCCAGCCTACGACGTCCGACATCTGTAATGAGGTGGGGGCGCCCAACCCTTCAACGTTTGGACGTCGTTTTCCCTTGGTTTCGCCACTTGTTGAAGACACTCACCACAGCACTCCTCGAACACCCGACAAGTCCTGCAGTTTCCGAAATTCTCCTGCCGAGTCTCCGGGCCATTATAACCTACCCTCGGTCAAACTCAGATAGATCGCGCGCCTTCCCCATTCTACACACGGTCAGCACTCTCACTGATACTACATGCACCGTATGTGTGACTGACTAGCAGGCATTCATCGGCAGGTGACGCAGATATCGCCTGGACGGATTTATATCGATAGTAGGTAGGTAGTCATAATGTTCTGACTGATCAGTACAAAATAAATAAATTTAAAATGTAGGAAATTTTCAACATTGTGATTAACTTGCAGGAAATTACACAAGTTATGACAAGAAGGAACTGACTTGGACAAGACAACGGTTAGTTGTTGAGACAATTTTTTTTCTGGCTTGGTGCTCATCAGTCGCGCTTCCATTTTGTCTTTTCCATTGTTTCAGTTCATGATAATTAACAATACATTGCGCAGTTCGAATACATGTTCACGTTTTCATTCAGTCCAACTCAAGCCGCATCAGATACTATATAGTTGTATTTGTTTACGAAGAACTAATTGTGTATTAGAAATACACCCCAATAAAAAATTCTACGTGCTCATCTGCTCAGTATTTAAGGTTTTAATTACAACCTGAATAGTTAAAATGTGAACGTAAGTTGCATTAGATATCTAAACAGTTCCTATGGATAATTGAAGCGCATGCTAATTAAGGTCTTATTAGCAAGCACTTCTGCTGTTCATAAACCTTACTCATTCGAGTAGGAAAAAAGATAGAAAGAAAGAAGTAAAAATGGTAATTTTGCAACCGTGACTCACTCGGGCTTATGCTCTCTATCGTCAATGGAGCTCGCGTACGCTACTCTCAATGAGGATTACACTAGTTAAGATTCTTACTAGTTTGATCTTGATCTTGATATTCACTGTGAAATTCTCTTTAGCTCAATCTCGTAATGCTACACGTCCTTTCCTGTTTCCACATTTGTTTCACCATTTTCGATTTATAGGGGTGGCCGTAGACATTTCAATTAAGTTTTTGTTTACATTTTGACCCGCAGCCATTTCGCACAGGGTTGTAGTAGAGAGTCGAGACT
This sequence comes from Thermobia domestica, assembly GCF_964235325.1. NCBI lineage: Eukaryota > Metazoa > Arthropoda > Insecta > Zygentoma > Lepismatidae > Thermobia > Thermobia domestica. The sequence continues at coordinate 290,179,290 of NC_137454.1, forward strand.
TGCTCCATTTTCCTCCATTTTACAACAGCTTTCAAACGATGTGCTACTTACCCCCCTTGCCATTTGAAACTTTTGAAAAAAATGAAATGAAATCTTTAAGTTTTACGTCGCATAGTTATGCCGGTTAGGCTAAAGGAGACGGTGATGATGAGAGATGAGTGAAATGGTGGAATTTAGAAAGTGGAAGGAAATGGGAGAACCCAGAGAAAACCCACGAGCACGGTGTTTGTCCACCACAAAGTTCACACGGCGCAAGCTGGTATCGAACCAGGGACCCCTTGAGTTGGACCCCGTCTGGGACCCTGCGGGGAAACCTGAGGCAAAATTTTTTACTCCAAAAAAGTGTGCCCTTGAAAATGATGGGATACGTGTTCACCGAGTTTTCCATTTACCCAACCGTTTTCGAACAAATGACTCGGTTCAAACTATTCTACCAGGTAATTTTTTTTGTAGCTTTTACATTACAAACCAGTTGAGAATGCTCCAAGAGTATTGCCAGAACGAACTTAAGAAGAATGGAGATATAGAGCGGGAAGTATAACTGTCATTGTTCCTAGACGAAAAGTAGGTTCTTTTATCGGCACCTTCTTCTCTTTCTCGCAAAAATTAGCAAAATATCATCTCTCTATGACTCACAGTTCTCGAGATATGGCTGCTTAAATCTAGAAGTTCGAACCTTTTTGGCCAATATCTTTGGAACGGTGGCCAGTAGACAGTTAATCAATGGCCACCGGCTACTATTTGATAGCATAATATTTACCATCCTCTTAGGGTTTGATCAACATCAATATCATCTCTCTACAATTTGTGGTTCCTGAGCTATGGCTTTTTAAATACCTAGAAATTGGCCATTTTTTGGCCAATACCACGGGAACGGTAAGTCATAGAGAGATGATATTGGTTGTAATCAATCCCTAATAGAACGTTAAACGTTTTCGTACCGATATTAATTGGTGACCAGTTGGACAGTGGCCACCGGTTACTATTTGGTACCAAAATGTTTACCATCCTTTTAGATATTGATCAACACCAATATGATCTTTCTATGACTTACGGTTTCCGAGAAATTTCTGGAAATCGACCACTTTTTGGCCAATATCTTGGGAACGATAAGAGTGACGCGAAAAATTTAATCACTTCCTCTGATAGTTTTTGATGTTCTATCGAATGCAGTGTTCAAAATTGAAAAAATCGCAAATAACAGACAGACACACACACAGACAGACTTTTTAAGTTCGTTGAATATGTTGTAACTCACGATATCCCGCAAGGTGGTACGTATGACTTCGGGATTCGTCTAGTTATAACATATCAAATGCGAACACAATTGTCTCGTTCGGATCTCAGTGGAGCCACTCAATTGTCAGTAAGCAACTGTCTTCTTCAATTAACAAGTTGCAATATCTCGAATTGTTTTCTTGGTAGATATTTCTGGTAAACACGATAATTTATTGTAATACATAGAAATTCTAGTCTAAGATACGCGATAACGAAAATATGGCATTACAGACTAACATAATAATATGCAAATGTTACACTGGAAAATAAAATCTTTGGAAAATCGCAAAGATCAACCTGACATTCATGTTCACAGTCATACCTCATTATTTAATTTTAATGATTACTTCATTATTTAATTCTGTGAAACTGTTAGAATTAACTATAGGTTGTGTAGAAACGCTTTCAAATTGCATTAAAATTATAAATGACAAGTAAAAGGTGCCTTGCTGAGCGTACCTTGTAGGGGCCTCCTCCCCCGCACCGCGTGGTCTGCGGGCCCTTTATCGCCGCCACTGGCTAATATGAATATGTAACAGATGTCAAGCAAGGACAACTAGCGGTGTTTCCCATATGATCAGACGATGACTTATTTATGGCACGAGCCATAGTAGAAGGCGGCATAGTTGAAGAAACAATACCCTCTCACTAACCTAAATTGCACGAAAATTTCCAAAGCAGTTTCATTGACCTGTGTACCGCATCTTGCCCACTTTGTCCAAGAGTGGGATGGTTTGTTTCTAACTTTCCTACCGAAACGCATTTGTCCGGAATGGTGTTTCGGAGACAATAAAATTAAGAAAATATACTAGGCAGAGAGAGAGCAGGAGGAGGGAGTGTACCATCCTTCCTCTAAACGTTCCTTCGCCTTCTACAAGAGAATGACCGTGCATTTTTTTTTTAATTTTCATTTTCTGCCTAGTCCTTCTAGACAGCGTGGAAGGGCTGGGGGATGTGAGAAAAAACCTGTAGGATTTCAGAACAAGTTTATCTCTTGTTTGTCTTGGTTGCTAACAATATTGTTTCTCCATAAACTAGGCATTCCTCATGGAAGGGCGCCGATTTCTCTGTAAATTTCAGGGGGGGGGGGAGACAGTCAGATGCAGAAGGTATATATATATATCTATATATCTATATATATATATATATATATCTATATATATATATATATATATATATATATATATATATATATATATATATATATGAGGATGTTAAGACAAATTGCATTCAAATTATGCCAAATAATGTATATTCATAAATACAATAGGGGGGCTCGGATGCTCCCATGCAAAAAGCCATTCTGTTACATATACATTTTTGCATGCTATAAGCATGTATCTTAAATAAAAACATAGAATATGCTGAATATGCTCTTTTTTTAAGCACTAATATATACATTAACCTATGAAATATGCATTTACGTGCATTATAAAACTTCAAATTCGAGCTGTATTATCGTTGTTAGAAGCCCCTACCAAGCCTAACAGAGATGCATATAAGCAAATAAAATATGCATTTGCATAAAAATCCGATGTCTACTCATTACAACCTTGTAAGTAGCATGGAAGCACAGTGCAGAGCATGCATCACTATCTGTGGTAATCACACAACCTTGTAAGGACCACTTAGACCTTCTGTAATGTCTGAGGAGACATGAATCGCAGTGGTTTCAGCGTTGACTTTGAATAAAAGTGTCATATTTTTCTAATCATGTGTTTCTTTGTATTGCTTCTTGTATCCTACTTTCTATGTATGGTTCAAGTTCCACCAATCTATGCCAATTCGAGCATATGAAAGTTACTTTCGCAAGTGACATAGCACGCGGAATTTACTTTTGTCCCAAGAGTTGCACAACAGTGTATACCTAGGTACATATACTAGCAGAAGTGTACGAGTTACGTGAGGAAGAATAAAGTTTAATGAATAAAATCCCAGAAATTTCAGTGTTATACGAAATAACTTTTTTCCTCCTTTTAAAACGGGAAAGCTGGAATACGTGTTTGCTTATTCTTATTGAGGAGCTTACAATCAATAATTCACGTCTCTGACTGAAGTGAATCCTCACATTCAACATTTTGTGCTTTAGAGCAGTATAGGAATTGCTGTTTCTTACTCCATGAGCGAAGTGTTTGCATGCTGGATTTCACACCTCCAACTCAGTAGGGATGCGCACGAGTCGAGTCGAGTCGAGATTTAAGCCTGTCTCGACTCGTCTCGAGAAAATGTTCTCTCGACTCGAAAATATGTTTCTGTCTCGACTCGTGTCTCGACTCGACAGTCTCTGTCTGGACTCGACTCGCATTCGAGTCGAGACGTCTCGAAATTCGAGTCGAGACAAAATATACAAGTTAAAATATACGCACACATCAGCCAGACCATTATGACTACCTACCTAATTATCAGTATGTCGAACTTTGGAACGGATAACAACGGCGAAGCGTCTTGGCATGGACGCAATGATTCTTGGTAGGTCGCCGGAGAGAGCTGACACCACATATGCACACACAGGTCACCGAATTCCCATAAATTCCGGGGAGGGGGCGATGCGCCGTGACGTCATGTTCAATCACATTCCACATGTGTTAGATTGGGTTCAGATCCGGCAAGTCAATTGGCCAGCACATCACTTGGAACTCGCTCCTATGTTCCTAGAACCACTCCATCACATTCCTGGCCTTGTGACATGGTGCATTATCTTGTCGAAAAATACTACTACCGTTGGGAAACATGATTGTCATGAAGGTGTGTCCGTAGTATGCAAGCAGTGTGCGATACGCCTTGGACGTCAGCTCGAGCTCCACTAGACACATGGATGCTCACGTGAATGTTCCTCAGATAATAATTAAGCTGCAGCCCGCTTGTCTCCGTCTCGTAACACAAGTGTCAAGGAGCTGTTTCATTGGAATCCAACGGATTCGCACCCTCCCATCGTCATGATGAAGAAGGTACCAGAATTCATCAGACAATGCAACGCTCTGCCACTGTGTCAAGGTCTAGTGGCGATGGTCACGTGTTTATTTCAGTCGTAGTGGCCGATGTCGTGGTGTTAACATTCGCACATGAATGGGTCATCGACTGCGGAGGTCCATCATTAGGAGTGTTCTATGCAATGTGTGTTCAAACTAGTGTTGTGAAGCCGTGGGAAAAAAACTGAAATTTTGGGTTTAAAAGAACATTTTTTTACGGTTCTCCCGAGCTTGAAAAAAAAAACCCGGAAAATTTGGGTAAAATTGAAGTTTTCGAATATTTTATTATAGTATGCTCTCAAAATTAAAAGTGTTTTGTATTTACGAGTTTAGAGTTAAGATATTTGAGTACTTATGTTTCTTGTATTAGAATAGGGAAATTTCGTGCACAACTCATCCAAACACTTCAAAGTTAGCACCGTGATAGAATGGAGTTATCGCTACAAAAGAAACTAAAATATAATCCTATTTAGCTTAATTAGTATAGACGCATAAAAAAATATCTTGAGCAATATTATGAAGTTCCCCCTTGATGGCAGGGAAGTGTTAAAATAACGGGGCCAGAATCATTTTAGTTAATATGTTAAATCAAACATATATTTTATAGGGATATCTTCCTAGTTCTAAGTAAAATTTCCGGAAATTTTGAATCCATTAGAAAAAAATGTTCGGAAATATTGGCAAAAACAGGAAAATATAGTTTAAAATTATTTTTTGGCTTGACGCTAGTAATCTTACCTGCTGTAACATGTCTGCAGCATATACAGTTGGAAGTCAAAAATCCGAACTAATTGGGACCACAGGTAGTTCGCATTTCCTAAAATGACAAAAAATGCCATTTAGGCTTACATATACTGTACGGTATGTTCTTCTATCGATACAGTGGTTATTCAGTATATACAGTAATTACAATACCGAACGTAAGGCTACTTACATTTAATGTTTCTGAAGAAACTGCTCGTACACTAAATTACACTGATTTTGTAAGTCACACTTAAAAGTTATAGACCTAAGAGAAAATAAAAATAAAAATATGTATGACAAACAATTACATATGAATGAACTTTAGTAAAAATACTGACTTCACTCAACGTCGACGAACACACTATTGTTTGTTTATCGCTAGCTTTAAGACAAAATGTAGAAAGCTTCTAGGGATCGGGTTCGGATTTTTGACGTTTCGGATTATCGACGTCCTACTGTATATACAATGTATTTCGCTAACGGAAAAATACTTAAAGCAACAGGTTTTAATTCTACTTTTTAGTTTTCTGATTTCTGGTAAAATCTCTCTTTATTCTTTGTATATTTTTCAAAAAACTCAAAAAGAGAGATGAACTTATTTACACATACACACATATACTGCACAAGTGAGTGAATTGGAGCAGCGAGAAAATATTAATGGGTTGAGTATGTTAAACTTCCGTTCGTTATTATTACAGAGTGGCAGAATACCCGTTCTTCGCACGGGGAGAATACTTTCATTTTGGACATAAAGAGCACAAAACTGTCACCAATGAACTTATGGAGCCCCAAAACTATGAATTCGACATTAATACCGGTAATTTTCAATTACCTTTACATGTCACCATCCCCTCTTAGAATACTAATGGGACTGAATTTCTGTTTAAACGGCCGGAACGTTCATCTCAGCGACCCCGAAAACTATGGATTCGACACTAATATCGTTCATTTTCAATATTTTTTATATATCTTCTCCCTCCTCCAAGTTGTGGGGCCGAATTTTGAGTTAAAGGGCATCGGAAGTGTCATTGTTCATTTCAGCGACCCCGAAAATTATGGATTCGACACTAATATCTCTCATTTTCCCCTCTCCCCTTCCCTACAGGTGCACCTTCAAAGTGAAATGATAAAAATCATCCCGAACCTCATCTATGTTGAAAATTTTATCAAGTTCGGTCTGATGATTCAGGAGTTATTATGTTAGAAACATAGTCACTTTCATTTTGATTGTAATAGATAATCTGTCGCACTAGAAAACATGTTTGTTTACATACAGGATTTTGTACATAAAGTTTATATAAGTGTCTATATTAAAATATTAAATAATAGTAATTATATGTTTTAGTGCATGAGTATTAGTGAAGTTTGCCTACTGCTCTTTCTCTTAAGAAGTGATTTGGTTAAAATAACAAAACTTCATTAGATCAAAGAGCATATTAAGAACTCAGTTTCATTCAAGAGACCTATTTGTTGCAACAGAAACACTTCATGTTGGTAGGCTTGTATGTAACTGTAAAAGTTCCGTAATTAATGCACATTCACGAATAAATGGCATAATAGAAATAAGTGCTCTCTTCACAGCGCATCATTCACATATGAGCATGAATCTCCTTGTTATTCCTCATACAAGTGAAGGACGCCTTCATAAAAATCGGCAAAGGGTTTCATAAACGGGATTTTTTTCGTTTTTTTTTTCAATATTTCGCGCCGTTTGCAAGATTTGAGACCACTTGTACTTGGAATTTCTAATTCATATATGACCAATTTACTTTCTTTTTGTATGCATTATGTAATAAGTAAATAAATTACACACACAATTATTTATGTCAGAGATATACGGAGTTCATTGTGAAAAACTTCCCAAACAATGAAGATTCATCTTAGACTGGAGAAATGGTTCTCCTTCGTTTTCTTATAATTTGGCCATGAAACAAACGCCTGAGAGATATACAGCCCCTATATACAACTATGCGATGTTGGAATATATAACTCATAGGGTATGATGCTTTACTTTTTCAAAAATTTCAGTACTTCCACTGTACCTCTAAAAATGTAATAAAGAACTAATGACCATGTTTTTTTTTTTTTTTAATATTCAATTAGAACTGAACAATTTACAGAAAATTTGGAATCGACCAATGCAAACTTACGTTTCTAGCACTTGTGGGTTCAAGATCTCATTGTCGAAAGGACTGGAGAGAAACATATACGCATAAATCTAGTATTTTAATATATAGATAATGATTGGAATAGTTTTATTTTCGAGTACTATTTTTTAATATTGGCAATATTGAAATTTTTGAACTTATATTTTTCAAGCGTTTGAAGAAAAAAGATATGATTACTAGTAAAATTAACCCAATACAAATATTTTTATTTTTTTAATTTTTCCAATTTTTCAAGCAAGAAATAGAAAAAGACGGTTTTTTACCAACATATTCAAAATTTCCGGAAATTTTACAACACTAGTTCAGACACTTGTACTTTGCGCAGCATTAAACTCTGATGTTGGTTCCGAAGCAGTTCGCTGCCTGTTCTGTATTACCAGTCTGCCTAGCCTACGACGTCGGACAAATGTAAGCAGCTGGAGGCGCCCAACCCCTCGACGTTTGGACGTCGTTTCCCCTTAGTTTCGCCACTTGTTGAAGACACTCACCACAACACTCCTCGAACACCTGACAAGTCCTGCAGTTTCCGAAATTCTCGTGCCAAGTGTTTCTGAATGAGTACTTTCTTCAAAATAATATTAAAAGTTAGAGAAAGATTTTCGAGACATTCGAGTCGAGTCGAGATTTTTAGGAGCTGTCTCGACTCGACTCGTGTCTCGACTCGAAAATTCGAGTCGAGAAATACGTTTGTCTCGACTCGTCTCGAATTTTACAAAGTGTATCTCGACTCGAATCTCGACTCGTGCGCATCCCTACAACTCAGGCCTCCAACCATAACTTACAACAGGAGAGGGCAAGATAATTTTGGGCGGCTAACTCAAAATGAAATCTTTCAGTATTACTTCACGTCGCACGATTATGCCCTGCAAGCTAAAGAAAACAGTGACGTTGAGAATGAGGAAACTAGACAACCACGAGAAAGTCCTCATACTCAGTATTTCTGTGCCACAAAGCCCACTTGGCACCAGCTGGGAATCGAATCAGAGTCCTCACACACCAAGGGTGAAAGCTGTGCCACTGAGTCACAGCGGACCCGGGGCTAGGTTGAGTCCACTTTACGTTGAGAGTTTCGTAGTACATAAATGTTACGATTATGAAGCCTTCGAAATGCATTAAACAATTAGCTCGATTTGATTATGAACTTAAATTAATAGTTTCTGTAAATTTAAAACTGATTACAAAATGAATACTTAATTTTATTAGGTGAATATAAAATATACTCCGAGCACAAAACAAATGAATCTGGAATTGTCATGAAAAAAAAGAAAAAAGAAAATAACGTTGCAGCCAGAAGAGTAAATTGAGAAGTGTATTTATCTCACAGTGAACTGCTTTGATGCCAAATGAACTAACTCAAAATTTAAATTTTCCAAGAGTGAAAGTTGAAGTTCAATATTTCACGAACAATCCATATTTCTTTTATGTTGGTAATCAAAATTGTTTTATTTAGTGTTTAAAAAACTCCTTTAAAAAATACCTATCTATAGAAGTGAAAGGTACCTGTACTAGTTCTTGGCATCCAAGCAGTCCATTTATTGTAATATACTATGTAAAATAGTCTCGTATCATAAGATGTGATGTACAGTACAATAAATGTTATACTATATATTATCCGTAACACGTGATTGGGGAAGCGAATAATCCAGAAGTTACGTAGCCCTATTGTGTTCATGGAAATAAAAACACGATAGTTATAACTATGCTAAATTACTATAGACTGACAATTGCTCATTCAGAGAATTTATGATGTTCACTTTATTGCAAGGGTTTTATACAAACTAGATAATCAATTATTATTATTATTATTATTATTATTATTATTATTATTATTATTATTATTATTATTATTATTATTATTATTATTATTATTATTATATTTGAAGTACTATCAAATATCACGACATTAATTATTAGTTTTAAGTAACTGAATTGAGCTAAAATTAAATCTTGTTCTCGAAAGATTGACTATTAAATTTATGCGTTCTGTACCTTTCTAAAGCAATAAATGCTGGAATTGGTTTCAAGGCTGTTCCTGAGTGAATACTTTCTTCAAAATAATATTAAAAATTATGGAAAAATTTTCGAGACATTCGAGACGAGTCGAGAATTTTATGAGCAGTCTCGACTCGACTCGTGTCTCGACTTGAAAATTCGAGTCGAGAAATACGTTTACAAAGTGTGTCTCGAATTTTACAAAGTGTGTCTCGACTCGAACCTCGACTCGAATTCGAGTCGAGTCGAGTCGATATTCGAGACATGTCTCGACTCGTGCGCATCCCTATGTGGTACCATTATTGAATGTTACTCGCACATGATTGCTACAATTTATTCACTTCTTTCATATTCTGAATTTATAAGAAAAAATCTTCTGACGCCCTTCATAATAAAATGTGACACCATAGGGTATAGTGAAAGGTGTGGTAGTAGTACATTTAAAATTACTGATTGCAATCAAGCCCCTATTTATATATTGTGCGCTTCTGTGCTCCAAATAATTTGTCGCATTCCGCACAAACTTATGTTTCAAACAAGGAAACAAACCGTGATTTTGCAAACATTCCAGCTCTTCTTCAGTGACAGTCTAGGTATGACAAGTTACACAAATTACAACGTAATTTTAAATGACCTAATTCTCTCAATGATGATTATGATGTGGTGTTCTGCCCGAAGGTAGGTGTTTGACCCGAAGGTCCCTGGGCAAGGTAAACTCATGGTAGTTTGCCATTCCCTTCCATGATGACGTACTAAGAACTGGATCTACAACTTAACTTGGGATCCGAACCACCGGTAATCGAAACCGGGACCACTTGATTACATGGCAAAGAGCTTAACCACTCATCCATTGGGGACACATTCTCTCAATAATGGCACTAATTAATTCACGTACGTTTTAATTTACTGTCCGGAGAAAATGCATTCCATTAATTCTTAAGCTATTTGTCTATCTGTAGCGCTTTTCAACTCAAGAACTATAATAGATAGAAACATGAAATTTTAATATGTCTTAAAGCTTTCAGAGAAATGTTCCAAATGACCTGCTCCAGGTCCCTACGTTACTCCTGAGCTGAGATATAGGGGTGTAAAGTCCCCATAAGAATAACATGCGGGCATTTTAAAAATAATAGAAAACTAGCAATATTAGAGTTAACTTCATAGTTTTTGGGGTGGCTGGGACGAATAGTGACAGTTTTAATCCAATTTAACTTCAAGGTCATACTCCACTTCTCAGGGAGTTGGAGAGATTTTAAAAGTAATCGAAACCGACAGATATTAGTGTTAAATTCATAGTTTTCGACTTCGCTGAGTTTAACGGTATCAGTTTTCATGATGTTCAAGTTAATCCTCACTACTACTATAATATCCGGATCCGGATTCTATAAAATCCGGATCTCGAATCCGGATCTTGGGTTCGGATCCGAAATTTCGAATCTTGAATCCGGATCCGGAATTTCGGATCTTGGATGCGGATCTGAAGTTTCGCATCTTGGATCCAGATCCGAAATTTCGAAGTTCAGATTCGGACTCCTGTTTTGAATATTTTAGGCCTTAGATACAGACCCAGAACTAAAATATCAATATCTATAAAATATATATAAAATTTACTAGGTGAATTTTGTCTAACTCAGTGGGAAGACAATTCAATTTAAATGACAAGAGATTACAATTTAAATGACAAAATCTCATTTGCACATTTTTCGTGGTTAGACCACTGTTGCGCACACCCCATCATTTAGTCTTTAGTGCCACTTTCATCTCAAGTCAGTAGTTGTATAGATCTGCCTTTTGTTATATATTAATCTAGTTAGGATTAAAATTCGATTGTTTGTGAGACCTATGATAATATTTTCAGATAAATATCATAAGCGGTATTTTACATAATATATAGACGCAGATCAGTCAGTTGATTGATTAAAGTTTATAGCAAAGCTATTACATTTTTCACATTGATACGTACTACCCAACTAAGAAATCACTCACGATGTAAATTTGAGGATTTTGAAGATTCAAGTATTTGTATAATTCGAGGATAGACAGTTCACTGATTGTTTGCTTTAGAGATGAGTCGGAGTGAACTAAGGGCATAGAAAATTGATGGAACATACCTGAAGTAGCATGTCAAGTTCTCCGTAACATTAGTATTGCACAAATAGGACTTCGTAAAACCTAGATCGATTGTGAAGTATACGTATAAAGAAGCGTCAAACTCTTAACCTCTCTCGACTAGAATGAGATAGATAATCTGTTTACGTTTTGATACAGTTCCATTCAGTAAAAAAACTATAGTACACAATCATTCGATATAGTTGTTTCTGATTACGATTGTTAGTTATTGGTGGGTTCTTATGCGTTCTATAAGAAGATTTCTAAAACGAATTTAAAATATCATATAAAACTTTTAATAGCGTGACTTCATTATCTTCGTAAGTAAGATTTAGTTATGTCGCAAGTGAAATGAGTCGTATACAATGAATAGCCACATGCGACAACGCTGAGAAAATAAAAATAAAGAAATAAAATAAAATAAAATAAAATAAAATAAAAACAGAAATTCGCATCCGCTACCCAAAAGAGTGATATACTTTGAATAGGTTTTATACATAGCTAACGCAAGTTTTTCGAAAATATTGTTAATATACATTTATACTCTACAAAAATTGTTATGCTTGCGCCATTTCCTTATGTATGAAACGATGTAGCTTAAATCCTGTTTCATGAGTGTGAATACAGATGTCAACATCAATTTTTCAACATGGAGTAGGTAGAAAACATGCATATGTTATCTAATAGCATTTCTCATACAAATTTCGTACAGGTAATAAATAGTACGACAATTTCGTTAACTACGAAAAATATATCTTGTTCCATTTCCTGATTTATGGGTGATTGTTGCTGTAGTCTTTTTATGTAATGCTGTTACAAAGGAAAAATTCCAATTTACTGAAAATAAAGTATTCAACGACTATAATGTCTGTTAATATAATTATGAAATGATTTCTGTTTCAGTGACTATTTTTCATATTTTATTTATCTGTTTACAGCCCTGGATGTGCTAATGGTTCTTTTCTTCAACGCCCCAGAACTCAGAAGTTGTATAAGCACAATTTTCTTCTTAAGCGTTTTTCTGCTTTATAATTATATTTTATTTATTCTGCTTTATATTTATAATTTTATTTATCGACACAACAGGCATTACTGCCCAATTACAGTGTCTACATATGAACTTAAATACATAATGTTACAGTATAACATAAAACTTGAATACCAATATATATATATATATATATATATATATATATATATATATAGTGAACACAGAATACTAAATTAAAATGATACATTTTACCTTTTTTTTAACAAAACACTCAATACTAGTTTTTTGAATTATTTTTCTGAATAATGAAATATGTCTACATCTTCGTAATCTTTAATGATTTTATTGTATGTAGCACAAATTCTCCATGTAGGTGACATATTCAGTGCATTTGTACGTGCCTTTCTGCAGTAGAATAGGCCACTATATCCCTTGCGTGTTTTGATGGATGGAACCTGTATCATTATTTTTGTAACAGTCTATTTTGTTGTGCAAAAGTCTGTGTAAGAAAAGGAGATCGTTCAACGTCCGTCTTTGTTCAAGTGTCTGAAGTGTAAAGTTATCAAGTAAATTATCATATGGTTCGTATTTTGGGTAAAGTTCTGTCCTCTTGTACGTGAGAAAACGTATGAATTTGCTTTGTATCTGCTCTATTTTTTGGCTACGTGTTTTCACAGAAGTGTTCCAAATAAGTGAGGCATATTCAATTTTTGATCTTACGTAAGAAAAATAAAGCAAATTTTAAAGTGTTACCATTTATAAATTCTTTGGTCGTTCTGATAAGAAACCCAAGATTTCTATATGTATCTTTGGTAATATTTGCCACATGATACGCAAAGGTTAATTTTTTATCAAATATCATACCTAAATCTTTAATTGTATCTAATTTTTTCTAAATTTATTCCATTTATCGAATAAGTAAAGTCATACGTTTTTTCACGTCTACTGTATGTCATGGTTTTGCACTTATTAATATTTACTTCAAGTCTATTGGTAGTACACCAGTTTAGTATATTAGTCAGGTCCTGTTCCAGAAGTAGACAGTCATCTATAGATTTCACATTTGCAAATATTTTTAAATCATCTGCAAATTGTAATTTGTGAGAGTTATGGATATAAAATAGTAGATCATTAATAAATAATAAAAACAAAAGAGACCCAAGATTAGATCCTTGGGGGCAGTGTTGCCACACTTGGTACAATTGTACCAGATTCAGCCCTTTTTGTCATTCACCGGCCCGTTGGTACCACGCTGGCATTTTCAGCCCCATTTGTGAAAAAGTTGGTACAATTCTACCCAATTCAGCACCATTTAACAAATATTGTCACATTTTCAAAAGTTCACGTTACTCATACTGTGTTGGACTCTTAAGAAATGCTGGTGAATATTCATTCTGTGACATTGCACCGCATAACGGTACAAATTTCGTGTGGAAAATTCGTAATTGGAACTATACCGGGAAACAAATGACGCTAGATGGGTGCATCCGCGCCACGCAGGAAGGAGACGAGAAAGAAGCAGTGTGGTGGAAATTTTAGGTTGATTTTTTTTTTTTAAGTACACACACGTTGAATTAACTGTTGCATATTCTGAAGAAGACCAGTGAGTGCTGAAGTAAATCTATAATTTATATGTCATTGAAAAGATTCTACATCAAAACAGGGCCGTATCGTGGAAAATCAGCCCTGGGTGAGAATATACGACGGCGCTCCCGTACATATGACTGAGGTCGATAGACTATGGTTTGCGCGAAGCGTAATAACATTTTTAAAAATAAACCCTGGTTTTACTGGAGTTTCAGCACTTTTTCTTACTTTTTCCTTCAATTATATAGATAGATAGATATAGATATAGATATATAGATATTCATTTTATTCCTTCCGAATTTTGCGCCCCGTTACCTCGGCGCCTGGGACCGTCCCTCCCCCCCCCCCCAACGGCATGGTATAGCACGAAAAAATACATTGACATAGCTGCCGGCTTGCCGGGCTAAATTGCTTACTAGTGGCGCAATATTGACGAATATAAAAATACCCGAACATTTCTGCGTTTTAGAGATCTATATCGACACGTTATAACAAACTTTATGTATAGACCTAAAGTTAGATCAGGGATGATCATACATGGGCAAAAATATTTTACTTTTTGACAAAAATGAATTCAGCCCTTTTTGTTTCAATTTGGTACTATTTTTCAGCCCACTCCAGAACTAGGACTGTGGCAACACTGCTTGGGGGACTCCGGAATTTACACGAAAGCTTTTAGTTTTAAATTCTTTATATAGAACGGATTGTCTACGTTCACTCAAGTACGAATTGAAAAAAGTTATCATAGGGGGACTAACATTGAAAGTGGCAAGTTTCTGAATTAGTATGTCATGATCCACAGTATCAAATGCTTTATGAAAATCCGTATATATTACATCTACCTGTCCATTATTATCTAACGTAAGGATGAAGTTATGAAATCTGAAATGATGGTGAGATTAGTTATCGTGGATCTCTTCTGTAGAAAGCCATGTTGATATATTGAGATGGAAGATTTAACATGATGCATGACCTGATCATAAATGACACTTTCAAATATCTTTGCAATTGTTGGTAGTATAGCTACTGGACAATAGTTTGCTATGCTATTTTTATTGCCGGGTTTTGGGACTGGGCATATTATTGACTCTTTTCATATGTCCGGAAAAACATTTGTCCTTATTGAGAGGCTAAATAAGGTATATAGCGGATATTTCAAAATATTACTACAACCCTTCACAATACAAGGTGGTATATTATCAGACCCAATTGCCTTATTCGGTTTCAGTTTCTTTATTGCATTCTCAATATCTCTTGAACTAATCTCCATGATATGAAATAAGTTCTGATATTCCCCATGTAGGTATTTTTTCTCATGTGAGTCAATACTATTTTTAGTTGAGGAGGAGGATTTATTGTAAATGGACTGGAAGTGTTGAGCAAAAGTTTCCACAATTTCATCATTTTTAGTCAGACTCCGTCCGTCATAGGTCATAGACTCAGAAGAAAGATGTCGGGATTTACTTTTAATGTAGGTCCAGAAGTGTTGTGGGTCTTCGGTTATATTATTTTCAGCATTAAAGATAAAATCATTATGTGCTATTGCTATTTCACGCTTCACTTCTCTACGTAGTCTGCAGTACTCGTTATAATGATATTGGTGATTAGTCGTTCCCCTCCCCTTAAGCCATTTTATGCGATGTTGCGATTTAAGTTTAATTTTGTGTATTATACTGTTACTAAACCAGCAAGGGTACCTTTTTTGCGTCTGCCTTTTCACGGGAATGCACTTCTCAAATATGTCATAAATTACTTTATAGAATTCTTCTACTGCTTTATTTGGATCCGTATATTCGTTTAGATATTGCCAATCTATTCTCGCAAACTCATTATAGAGATTATCATAATTTTCTTTCTTAAAATTGAAACCAAATATGTTTCTTTTGTTTTTTATTCTAGATGATTTAACATGCGGATAGCTTATACAAATAGATGGATGGTAATTATCTTTTTTAATTAATGGGTGTGTCTCTTATTACTGTTACATTGGAAAGATTACTTATTACTAAATCTAATGTTCTCCCTAAGCTATTTGTAACATTATTGAGTGATTCCATGTCATGATATAACATAAAATGATAGAGACTTTGGGATTTACTTGTTGACTGTAGAAAATCAAAGTTTGTTCCAGTTATTTCAGGCAAATTCATATCACCTACAAGGAGAATAGTGCTACCTATTGTACAGTTACTTTCGATAAAATGAAAAAATATTCGTATAATGAAAGACCTGAGTTTGGTTCAAAATACACAACACAGATATAAAGCGGTTTGTAATTAACCATAGTTTTCACTAGAATGCTCTCTGGGCTTTGGTCAGTAACAGCCACTTGACTCACTTCCAGGTTCTGTACTGCCAGCAACACCCCACCCACCCCTTGTTTTACCACTTGTATTATAGTCCCTATCTTTGCGATACACTAGGTATCTGTTATCGAAATATTCTGAATCAAAATAATCACAAGACAACCAGGTCTCTGTTATTGCTACGATATCATAATTGTTCAATGTTGCTGGAAAACTCACATGCTTTGTTCCTAAGTGATCTCGCATTCATATAATACATTAGAAAATTATCATTTTTTGCGTTATCTACAACACACTTGCTGTCATTATTACGTAACACATCACTGCACTCACTTTGAGAAGTCTTACCTTGTTGAAGGTCATTCTCCCTTGTTTGTCAAGGGATGCTTCTTCCTCCAGGGCGTGGTTGACCTCCTCCCTTCGAGCTGCATTCCTTGTTTGTCTCAAAGCTGGAAACTCTTCATCACTCACCCCAACAGGCTCTGCAGGTGACCACACACTACAAGAAGCACCTGCAACTGCTGAATTCTTTGAAGCGTCTCCATTGTTCACACTCACTGAACACACACCAACTGTATCACTTAATTTTTGTCATCTGTGTTTTGTAGGTCCTCGATAGTATAAGATTTCCTATCAATATACAACTTATCGAATTGCATTCGCACCCTCTGTCCGCGTGCCTTGACTTGAACCCGGTATTCATTGAGTTCTCTTCTAATGGCTCTAACACTATAGGAAAAATTTTCACTTATACGCACAGGTGTCCCCTTGGCACGATATGCATTTTTCAGTACGGCCTCTTTCCTTTTGTAGTATGCAAATTTAACAATGATCGGTCTATTTTCCCCCTTACCCATTCTGTGAGCTCGGTCTATATCAAGCGGGTTCAGTTCAATTTGGAGTCTGTTTTTAAGATAAGTCCTGATTAAATTTTCACTTTCTTCCCAATTTTCCTTTTCGCGCTCCTCAATATTGTAGAATATTAAGTTGTTTCTAAGCGAGAAATTTCAAGTTTGTCTATCAGTTTTTGACTTATTTCCAGTTGATTTTTAGTTGTTCATTTTCTTTTCGCACTGTTCTTAATTCATCAGCCATGTTATCTAACCGTTTACCTAACTCATCCGTTGTTGTACACAGATTTGATATTTTCTTATCAATGTCATCAAGTTTAGAGATAACATCTTCCAGTGTAACCGGGCCTGGATTTAACTCCACACCACCAATCATCAATAACACGGCAATTACTATTCCCATGAAATAGACACTCCCGATTGAGACAGTTCGTTCACATTGTGTGCTGGTACACCGCAAACGCACTCTTCTATACCACAAGTCTATCCTCGCTCGCCAAGCCTGAATTTCTATTCCCATGTCATCACGGTTCACTGCGTTCTGGAGCTTCCTGCGGTCACAACCTCTCTCATCGATCTCCACAACCTCTCTTATATAAAGGTAACCATGAAAAGTTTTGTCGCTTTTGTGAAGGTCTGTGTTTAGTTGGCTCTCATACCGTGAGTTAAATGCGAATTGAGATAAGGCGAAGGTCAATTGTTGCTGTGGATATAACTAACATACTACCTGGTTTTAGCAATTCAGTTACACCACGAACTTGCTTAAGGACAGAATGAACATTGAACCTTCACAGAGCGCCATATGAGCGTGTATGCTGTACGAGTTCAAACTGGGGTCAAACGACGCTGCAACGGGGCGGAAGATATGCCAGGCCTTTGGTGAGAGTGTCGTGACTACACGGACAGTGCAGCGGTGATTTAACAGTTTAAGGACGGTGACGAAACACTCGAAAACGCACCACATGCCGGAAGACCAACATTTGTACAAAAATGAAGATCTTCAGGCAGCAATTGATGCGAACAGTAACCAGATATGTGAGGAACTGAGACTACAATTCAGTGTGAGTGGGGAAACCATTACTTCGAATTATTGATTTACTTGTTAGGGAGAAACCATACCCTCCCTTGTGGAGACTACGGATGTATTTGTATTTGTATTGCAATATGTTGTTGTGTCTACTTGTCAACCGGGAGTAGCAGAGCCATCTTAATGGTACCATGGCCACTTGGTCGGGGGGCCGCCAGCAGAATGGCATGTATTAATTACATGTATTAGAACCAAAATTTAGTCATAGGGACCACAACATACTTTGTTGCTCTGGAGCCTAATATGCTGTTAAAACGGCACTGAAGAGTAGATTAGACTGGACAATAAAGTAGACGACACTAGAGCGGGAGCCCTTTAGGCGCTGGGCTCGATTGGAAGCTATCGGTCCAATCGGCTTAAGGCCGGCCCTGTTTCATTGTTGGATAAAATAGCCCCCTCAGTATATGATGTTGCCTCGGGTTGAAAGGAAGGTGTTCTAGCCGAAAGCGGTTTCAGACGGGACTGATGATCTGTAGCCCATAGCGGCCTTGGAAGTAGATGTAGGAAGATGATCAGTACAAGGCATTGATGACTTCTTAGTCTCAACTTTCCCTTTTAATTAAAGCAACAAAAATCTCCGGCTGTAGACGAAATTCCAGCTGAATTAATATTATCAGGAGGGGAAAAGTTGTGAAATGAGATACACAAACTCATTTTTCTTATCTGGAACAAGGAGGAATTGCCACAAGAGTGGAAAGAAGTAATCATTGTTCCAATTCACAAGAAAGGCATCACAAAACTGATTGTTATAATTATCGAGGCACTCCTCTTTTGTCAATATCCTATAAAATCCTTTAAATATTCTACTAGAAAGGTTCATTCCAAACGCAAATGAAATTATTAGAAATTTATCAGTGTAGATTTAGGTGAAATCGATGAACTGTCGACCAGATATTTACAATTCGGCAAATACTCGAAGAGAAATGGAAATACAATACCCCAGTACCTGAGTTATTTATTGGTTTTAGAAAGTTCTACGACTCGGTTAAGAGGGAAACATTGCACAACATTCTTACAGACTTTAGAATACCGAAATTCTAGTTAGTTTAATTAAAATAAATCTGAGTAGGATAGTTTTTGTCCATGAGCGTTCACTTCGAGAATGGCAAGAAACTAGGAGATGCGTCGTCACTATTATTATTCAACTTTGTTCTGGACAACGCTATAAGGAAAATCACAGATGTAACCAAGGCCTACAGTTGAATAGTATTCACCTAGTTATGGCGTGTGCTAATGATGTAAATCTGATAGGGAATTATATTAGAACAATAGAAATAAATGCAAAGGCCTTATTAGACGCTGGTAGGGACATGAGTTCAAAAGTAAAAACAGAGAAAACTAAATATCGTGCTTACTGGAGTTAAAGTCGCACTTTTTGTATCAATTTTTAAATGCGAAAATCCAATTGCGACTATTACGCGAGGAAAGCTGCCATTCATTTATTTCTACGATCAAAACAATTACGAATTTTGATACACGCAGCATTGTGTCAACATAAAAAAATAAAATATAGTATACATACAGTAAAATACGAAAAAAAAAATACATTCGTATGCTAGACCACTGCGTCGCATAAATATTGTTAATAACACCCTTGAATTGCTTTGAATTGTGTGTGTGTGGAATATCATTCGTTCTTGTGACTTTACGTGCTTTTATTTGCATCATTTCACATGAAATTGTTCACAAATTATTTCACATGTCACGCACAAAAGAAAGAAGTTCCTCTACCACCGCTGGTAAAATTCCATACTTTGGTCACAAAGACAAAAATTATTTAGACTGCGACTTTTATGCGGGAAAATATTTTGGCAAATGTTTTTATTTCAAACTTAAGGTGCGACTATTATGTGAGGGCGACTATTACACGAGTGAATACGGTACATGGAAATTTGCAAATCCGGGATCGTAATATTGCAAATTATGGATGCGCAAATATATCAAATAATCCTTTCGACAAAGTGGATATTTCAAATATCAAGGATCACTATTACCAGACCAAAATTGTACCAAGGAAGAAATTAAATGCCTACTGAAAGCAAGAAATTCGTGTTATTATTCAGCTCAAAGTATTTTTTCGTCGCGAATTCTGTCAAGGATTTTGAAATTTAAAATATATAAAATTATAACCATGCCTGTTGTGCTAGTACGATTGCGAAACATAGTGGCTTAATCTGAGGGAAGAATGCAGACTGCGAGTGTTTGAAAATAAAATCCAGAGACAAATATTCGGACCCAAGAGGAACGAGAATGGGAATGACTCAAATGACGGAAACTTCTTAACGAAGAACTGCCTAATTTATATCGTTTGCCAAACATTGTTAGGGTCATCAAGTCTTAAGAGGCTCAGGTGGGCAAAACATATAGCTAGAATGGAAGAAAGTAGGAATGATTTGAAAATTTTAATTGGAAATCCAATTGGAAAACGTCCATTAGGAAGACCTAGGGGCAGAAGAAGATAAAATTAAGATAGGATTACATAGAAATAGGAGTACAAAGTAGAAACTGGATCCAGTTGGCTAAGTGTAGAAATCAATGGAAGAGTTCTTGTGAAAGCGGCATTTAACCTTCGTGCTCAATCGGGCATAGAGTTAGTTAATATATTTTTTTAATAATTTAAATAAGAGGAGACTTCGAAGTCCAATAATAAGAGCACTCGAGTTTTAATTAGAGTTAAGCATTTTCCCTAGCGGCACTGAGAAAAATCCGTTCTCCGGACAGCGGTATATTGTACAAATATACGGAATCCTCTTGCTTACTACAGAAATCAATATGGAGCATACGTTATCCTTGTGTTACATACACACTGCTCTTAGATCTTACATCATGCCGTTACAGGATGTCTGACATCTAACAGTTTTCCGTATATCACATGCATATACTTATGTTACATTCCTCACCTATATGTTTATATATGTTCATTTGTATGTGAGATCCTGACCGCCTATATTCTTTCGTACGGAAAGTTCGTATAGATGGAACACTTATACGGAAAGTATTATAAAACATCCGTTTTCAGTTATATGTCTGCTGTACGTTAAGTTCAAAAACTACAGGAATTACGCACGTCACCTATCTTTTTAAGTAATTTCCAATGATTTTACGATTTTTCCATTTCAAAACTATGTAATGAGTGGGTTCCTGTCACTATGATATGGTGTGTTCTCAGAATGCGGATCGATGAGAAAACCTCTAGATGTAGAGGTTAACTGCGATTATATTAAATAAGCAGTAGCGCACAGACGTCAAGGGATGGTCCTCTAGCTTAGGGATTTGGCGTGAGGCTAACATCATTCTGCAAAAACAAAGACACTTCTCCAGAAACATTTACAGAAGTCTCGGACCAGGACTGATAACTTGGCATGATCTCAGCAAAATAAAATGGACACGAGATTTGAAACATGGAATATTGTCTTCATAGGGCAGGCGCGTTAACATCCGTATTGAGTAAGTTAGAGAAATACAGGAAGAATCTAGTAGCAGTTCAGGAGGTTAGGTAGGAAAGAAGTGGAACTGTGAAGTCCAGAAACTTTACATTCTATTGCGGGAAGAAAATAAAAATCACCAATTAGAAACAGGGTTTTTCGTTCACAAACTAAAAATATCAGCAATTAAGCGGGTTGAATTTGTTACTGATAGACTTTCTTTTATTACTCTTAAGGATCGGTGGTATAATATTATTATTTTAAATGTACATGGTCCAACAGAAAATAAGAATGATGATATGAAATTTAGTTTTTACGAAGAAGTAGAATGTGTATTTGACCAACTTCTCCAATACCATGTGAAAATTCTCGTACTAGGGGATTTCAATGCGAAGGTAGGACGAGAGAATATTTTCAAAGGAAAGTAATGACAACGGCGTTAGACTCGCAAACTGTGCAACATTCATAAACCTTGTCGTGAAGAATACAAAATTCGCACATCGAAACGTTCATAAATATACTTGGACCTCACCAGACGGTAAAACACATAATCAAATTGATCATATTTTAGTGGATAGAAAAAGACAGTCTAGCATAACTTATGTTCCTTCATTTAGTGGAGCTTACACTGACACTGATCGCTACCTGGTAGCAGCGATAATGAGAGAGAGAGAGATTATTATTGAATAAAGGAAATATTCAATGTCTGGAAACAGAGAGATTTAATTTAAAGAAATAAGAGTAGAGCCAGGGAAAGAGGAATACCAGATTGAAGTTTCGAATAGATTTTCGGTTTCAGAGGTTTCGTCGTGTACTAGCGTTCAGGATACTTGGGTTGAAATCAGAGAAAGCATCAAAATTTCAGCAAAAGAAAATTTGGGACACGCAAAATATGTAGGAAGAAACGATGATTCAACCAGGAATGCATTAATCTAGCAGAGAAGATAAAAAGGCAAAATTATACTGGTAACAAAATCCGAACGAAATAATGCCTTAATAAGAAACTGTGACACATTACATGACTCCACGATGAGCTTGCTGTTTGGAAACTATTAACGTTTCTTTTAATGTTTTTGATTAAGAAATCCAAAATTGTACTTATGTTTGTTCTATCACTACAGTTTACTTAAAATAAAGGGGAAATGGGGAAAAAATAATGAATATCTATTTCCAAAAGAACAATGATTGTAAAAGGAAATTATCGTTGCATATCCTTGTGATTATCTTTGAATATGTACCAAAATAATTTCAATTAGTTACTCCTCTGCCATGAAATTCTGAAAAAAAAATAATACGAGGATATGAATAGTTATCCGAATAGTGCCACAATCTGAAGTGATATGTATGCTTTTTGGATAGCAGGAAGGGTATACCGAAATACGTGCTGCAGTTTCGAATGAGAGAGCACAGAACCGATAAACACTGTATTAAAACAAATTTGCCTATCAGGAAAAAACGCAATGTAGTGCATTCAGAGAAGTATGTCATAATTTCCATGGGAACAACAAAAACGAAAATTACAAGTGCATGGTTCTAACATGCTGCAGAAGTTTAAAACATTAGGGTGGAAATTGAGCCATAAGATTCATTTCCTAACATTTAGACAGTTTTTCTCCTAGCTTGCCTGACTTCAGCGAAGAACATAGTGAAATATTTCGTCAGAAAATAAACAAAATTAAATGTTGCTATCAGATACGTTGGAATACCAGAATGCGGCGAGTTATTACCCCTAGACGATGGAACGTGAATATGCACGAACTATTTACAACATGAAGTCTAGTTTCAGGGGTTTCCACTTGAAACTGCAAAAACAAAAATGAGGTGAGTTGATGTGATTTCTTTTCTTGATGTTGACCCTCTACTTTTGAAGTTGACACTCTAATTTCAAATTTTGATTAAAAACAAAATAAATAGTTTGTTTTTCATTTGTTATTGACTGTTTTCAAGAAAAATCATTGTTTCGAAAAACATAAAGAGATATTTACCAAATAAGGTTGGGGCCAAATTCACACTAGCCCCTTACTTTCAAATTTCGATATAAAAATCAATACCAAAGGTTTAATTTTCATTTCGTATGGATTATTTTGAAGAAAATCGTTTGTTTCAAAAACCTATAAGATATATTTACAAAATAAAGTTTGGGCGCCAACTTCAAACTGGCCCCCACTTTGAAATTTTGATTCGAAACCGAAGCCAATCGTTTGTTTTTCGATTGTTACTGATTGTTCTGAAGAAAAAATCGTGTTTTTTGAAACACATACTGAGATATTTACAAACTAAAGTTGGAGTGCAGCTAACATTACCCTGACTTCTCAAATTTCAATTTCGATTGAAAATCCAAGTTAATCATTTGCTTTACATTGGTTTTAGTAGAGAGTTAAGGATGGAGAAGTAATGTGTTTGAATTCCATAACAACTTTCGGTTTCAAAATACTTATTCACGGTGCAAAAAACGATAAACGATAATGAGTAGCGGTCTTTTGGAATCTGTTAAGAGTTTTAAACAGAATTACCATTTTTTCTCTCAAGCCTCTGTTCTCTGGAACTGATAGAAATCAATTACTTCCGGTTTTAAGATTGATTGTCATAGAACAAAAACTGTATTACGAGACAGCGAGAAATGCTTTTCTGTAATCAATTAAGCGTTCCAAGCATGTATTCCTCTCCACTGTAATTTCTTTACTAAAACCGAAAGTGGCAGAAATCAACCATTTGCAGAATTAACGTTGATCGCCAAAGAGTAAAAATTATAATAAATACAGTAGAATCAGATTCCTGCAATCGATTAAACATCATTTCCATCTTGAAGAATGTACTAAAACCAAGAGTGGAGCACATTTACTACCACAACTTCAGGTTTCAATATTGTTTTCTACACAGCAGAAACGAAGAATCTGGTTTTAACGCTGATCGTCATAGGGTGAAAACGGTACTGCACGAAATGATTTTCTGCAATTAATTAAGCATCCCAAGAATACGTATATTATGTTTCTGCTCTAATATATCTACTAAAACCGGAAGTGATATAAATGTACTTCAAGTTATGACTTCAATAATAATTGAGAAAATATCACGTCGTGAATACCAAACTCCATCACGTAGTGTAATGTTTTAATGAATGTTTTAATGTAAAAGGGAGAATGAAGCACTATTTCTTCTATTCAATCTGTGGTCGTTTCAAATCTTATTACTCTCTTTCTTCTCAATTTGTAATGTATAAAGCAGTTATAAAGCAATGCGTTGTTATCCAATCGGTATTCGTTGTAGTGTTTCAATTCTTATTTTCAAAGTTTAAAACAAAAATAATGAAATATTGGTTTATTATCAAATCTGTATTCGTCTCAGGTATTATTATAACTGTTGTTGGTCTTTTCCTCTTTTCAATTTTTAAAGCAATAAAATGCATTGCACTATCATAAAATATGTGTTCCTCTCAAATAGTATTATTCTGTTCAGTGGCGTACGAAAAGGGAAGGATTTCGGGTTTGAAATCCCTTCTTGAAGAAATGCAAAAAAAGTATATATACGTATATATATATATATATATATATATATATATATATATATATATATATATATATATAAACTAAACTAACTAACTCTATGGTCTATGGAACCCGGAGGTTCAATGCCGCGTTCACAAAAGCTCTCCACTGACTTCTATTCTTAGGTAACTGCATCCAGTTTCTACTTTGTATTCCAATCAATGCGAGATCCATCTTAATATATATACTTGAAACCCCCCTTGACGAACTTCTGCGTATACCACATATTATGTTTCTCTTCTCATTTTCAATCGTTTTGTGCTGTGAATGAAATTTGGGAATGCAGGGCAACCATGAAGATGATCATGATCAAAAACTTTATTGTAGAAATATCTTTAATGTTTTTGAATTTTTCTTGAACACAATCAACAACGAACGAAAAATAAATGATTGAATTTGGTTTTGAACCGAAATATGAAATATGAAAGACCAGTCTGAAGTTGGCCATCCAACTTTACTTTGTAAAAGAATCTTAATATTTTTAGAAACAAACTAATCAATTAGAAACAAAAGAACGAACGATTGGCTGGAGTTTTGAATCGAAATTTAAAAGTAGAATAAGAAGTGTGAAGTTGGCCACAAAATATATTCTGTAAATATTTCTTTTTGTTTGGGACTTTTTTCGTCCTCAAAACAATCAACAATAAACGAGAAAAAAACCTTCGTCAACTTTATTTCGTAAATATATCCGTATGTTTAACGAAACAAACTACTTTTCTTTAAAATAACCAACAACAAACCCATCCAAACGATAGATTTTGGTCTTGAATCGAAATTTGTACGTAAAGAGACCAGGGTGAATTGCCACATGCAAAATTTATTTTGTAACTTTCTCTTTATATTTTTCGAAACAAACAATTTTATCTTCAAAACAATCAATGACAGAGAAAAAACAACGATTAGCTTCGAGTTTGAATTGTAATTTGAAAGTAGAGAGCGGCAGTAAAAAAAAAAAAAATGTTTTCTTCAAAACAATCAATAACACACGAAAAATAAAGGATTGACTTCGGTTTTGAATCGAAATTTTTACGTGGGGGCAGTGTGAACTCCCTCCCCAACTTCCTTGGTATAACACTCTTTATGTTTATCGGAACAAATAATTTTTCTTCAAAACAATTAATAACAAACGACTGGCTTCGGTTCCTTATGAAAATTTAAATATGAAATTGGTCCCCCAACTTTATTTTGTAAAAAATGAATCTTTATGTTTTTCAAAACAAAGATTTTTTCTTCAAAACAATCAATAACAAACGACTGACTTTGGTTTCGAGTTGAAATTTAAAAGTGGGGTGACAACACACACACGTGGAGAGTTTTTTTATTAATGATGTTAATAAATAATTTAAAACTTTGATATTTAGATTATTCATTAAGCAGAATAATTTTATTTTGTTAGCAATATTACTCTATGTTAGCAGAGTCGCTACTTAAATAACAAAATTTAGAAAATAATGTTACCGAATTTATATATAAAATATAATCTCGCGTAATAGAAAAACGAATTTCATTTCCATAATTAGCATCCTCAGATTATATAAAATTACATGTCAAACCAAAATCAGCTTTCATCAAGTTTTGTTTTCTCGAGTGGTGTTATGAATAAAGATTTTCTGAAGTTCAAGACAATATAGTTATAAATAAATGAATAATTATCGAAGTTACCTTGACTTTAAAAAAAGAAACTACTTTTTGATGCAAGAGAGGAAGCATTAATCATAATCCCACCTGGGTTATAGAAACATTTGCTTATTAATGACCGAGCGTTTGACGAGAAAATATTTTATCTGTCCACTCTCCAGTGTTGGTTTTGGTTCGTCCGCCCTTGCTCTTTGATGTGCTTCCTCAATTAAGTACAGAAAAATAAGAAATTCAGTGTCAGAAAATTGCTGATTGTAAACATTTTCTCTTTTCTTACTTCTAAAAATTTAGAGGATGTCGTAGGCGAAGGACAAAATATATAAATTTTATCTCAAAAATCTCGTTTCGTATCCGTGTTGCGTGAGCACATTCAAACAGAGTTACATTATGATGTAACGACCAAGTGCTGTAAATTGAACCGTGAACTTATTTAAAAGATTTCGTAGTTCGAAATTAGCATTTGTTAAAGTATAGCCATCAAATTTTCACTGGAAAGTTGGTTTTCTAACATATAACGATGATAGAAATTACTCTAGTGGCCTGGCTAGCTATTTCCTTTATGCATGTAAGTAAACAATTATGTGTGTATGTGTAGATTTAAGTGTTACGGAAAACATTAAATGGATGTCTCTGTTACAGAAAACACAATGGATTACGGAAACCACAAAACATTAAAATGGTTTTCTTTATTATTTGCTTTTGCTTTGAGACACATTATGCTGTATACAGTAATGGAAAAGGATTATCACGGAACAATCACGCACACTTACCATGAGAAACACACTATTTTAGAAATATAGACTAATAATAATCTACTAAACAATTTTAGATTATATTTTCAAGATGTATGTTCTTATTTAGTATTTCTATGTTCCCATGTTTTAAAATTATATAACATACCTCTATAGTAAAACTACAGTTACACGCTGGGTAAAAATAGTGTTATTGACATGTTTGATGTGCAAGTGGGTCATTGTTGTTTCTTTTGCACTTACAAGTGTGATGTAATATTCCAGCAATTTACTCGAAAAGAGAATAAGCTAAATTTGATTCTGCTCTACATATAATTAAGTATGACGGAGGGGGAATGAATGACACAAGCTTCAACATGATTGAAGTGCACATAAATAACAATTACGATAAATACAATATATTTGTAATAACAAACAAAAATTATTACCAAAAAAATTAAAAGGATAAGAACTTTATTTTCAGGAAGTAATAGAGCAGTTGCTCTACGCATGAGAAAACAGTAAATGGGACTTTTGTTTCTTCAAGGTCATAAATTTAAATATCATTGTAATATTCAATACATGTTCGTATATTGGGAATGTATTAAAAATAATCCGATACAAACTACTCGCTGATCAAGAAGTAATAAAGGAGTAACAAGAAAGTAATAGTGTGAAAGCCATGTTTCCAAGTTTAAGAAGAAAGAACGTAATGAGTGTGATTGCAGAACACATGAAAGATAGTAGAATTAATGGCTGAAGTAGGGAGGGTCTGAAAGAGGCCCTAAGTCTCATGTGGAGGAATAGTTACTGCATAATAGGTGATACGTGATAGAAAAATATAATTTACTTACTGTAATTCCCACTATTATTCATTACCACAGGTTATGTTTTTTCAGAAAAATTGTTCGGGGGGCTCACTTAACATTCGGAGGGGCACATATTATTTTCACATGGTACAATTCTATTTATTATTATATGATAGACGTATTATTTTGGTTCCTCCTAGGGGGCACTCTCAAAGCCCCAAAAAACATATGTTGAAGAAACACAGGATACGGAAATTATTGGTTGAGCTTAAAGTGGAACCTGAACCATTTGAGTTTCTACTGGCTTTGGAACCTGGTCTCTCACTCCCTCCCAGGTGCGTGGGTTCAACACATAGCTACAAAAGAGTTTATTATTATTATTATTATTATTATTATTATTATTATTATTATTATTATTATTATTATTATTATTATTACAGTTCGTCACGACTAATTTTTCATTCATAATCAGGGTTGTCACTTAGGGGGGCAGAGGAGCAATTGCCCCTCCCCCAAGTGTTTGAGGAATACATATATTTTAATCGATTGCCCACTAATATACTAATACAAGACGTGAAAGTCTTATGTTGGTGATGCTCTTGCCCCTCTCAAGCGAAGTCTGAAATAACGCCTCTGTTCATAATATTTGTCCTAATAACGAAATAACTTAAGATGATTATTCTGCACCATGGTTTAATTAAACGTATGAATGTATTAAAACAGAAGAAAGTACGTAAGAATTTTTTTCTGTTCCTTCACGTAAGCGAGTCACAATTCCTTGTGTAAATACATACTCATTTAAGGTGGATCACCACCCGCAAGTCAGTACCCTTAACTATTGCGCAATGAAGCGTTACATATTATAAATATTGTAGTATAAGATAGAGTTATGTTTCAGCTACAACACAAGACAAAGGGCGCCCATGTTGTGGTTTCCAAGGGGGATCAAGTATAAGCGACATTTTAAATATAGTTTCAAATTTTGCTGTAACTAATGTAAAAATTCTATTGGGTTTTCGATATTCCCAAGTATAATTTCTTCTTAGAGGGGGTGAGCGCCCCACCTTGCCCTCCCCTGATGGGCGCCCTTGCACAAGACACTGATTCATTCGATTGTGTCTTCTGATATCGAGAAGGGTAACAAATAAAAGAAAGTATTTGATTCGTTTTACAATGAGTACACAAGATGGCACTTGCTATTAGATCTTAGTAGACGTGCTCAGTTTTATGAAATGTTTATTTGTATGTGTAAAGTAACGGTCTTATTAAAAAATAAACACAGTAGAGCGTCGATAATCCGAACGTCGGTCAACTGAACGAGCGCTTAACCGAACTGTGTACTCGCTCGCACCTGTTACTCTCCCACCCTACCGTCCATCATCCCTCTCACTCCCAAACCAAGTTTCCCACAGTAGTCGCCGCACTGAGCCATTGCTGGCGGAACATTGCTTCTAATGGGGCCTTCATAAGGCGCTGCTGACCGGCCAAGCCGCCAGTCGCTGTGTTTCAACAATCAGCACACTTCTGTCGGTTTGGCACTGGCTGTAGAAGTACAGTACAGTACAGTTCGGTTATCCGAACAAACCAGTTTTCCGAACACCCATGTCCCCCAATTACTTCGGATAATCGACGCTCTACTGTATATTGTTTGACTGTTTTTCGTGTTATGTTTCACTTTTATTTAAATATGAATTTACATTTAAGGAAATATATTTTGAGGAGAAACTTGCGCAGAACGCCATAGTGCGTTGTTGCCAAATTTGTACGTTTACTGTGGTAGTCACAATAACAAAATCTCTGGATTCTAGCGTTGCAGTTCTAGAAGCGGTACTTAGCTGTGAAGTGCGATAAGGTCGAAACTAATTTCTCCAGTAAGTATAGAAGCAGAATTCCATGATTACTTCCTTCATTATCTGGCATCAGTAAACATTCGACACTATCTGGCAACGCCGTACTATTCAAGCAGTGTTTAGCATAGCACCAATAACACCTAGTGATCCACCTTAAGTTGCCATACAGAAGTAAACTAATACCTAATTAATGTTACAATCGTTTACAACAATTCAAGGATTGCCCGGTGTTATGGATGCATTTTACATAACAATAATTTTACTAGAAATAGCTATAGAAATAAGAAACCACCGATTTATTTAAGAAAGTATTATAATGTTCACGATCTTGAATTATCTTCACCATACTATTGTTTATGATCAACAAACTTCCTCATCATTTTACTTACAGGTCGAGGCCACAAATTTAACAAGTGACAGTGGTGAGTAATGTGATTCAAATTTCATATATTGGTTTAATGTTGTTACTGACGTAGATTCATACTGTAGATAGAACTTAAAAGTTTCAAAATGAAATCAAATAAAATGTTTCAGTGTAACGTCCCACGTTATGCCCGTTAGGATACGGGAGACGGATGATTAAGGTAAGTGAATGATGATGAAGTAAATGATGGAATGAGAATGTGGGAAGAAACGGGAGTACCCCGAGAAAACCCACGGACACGATGTTGTCCACTACAAACTTACTTGGCCGCAGATCGAACCAGGGACACTACGCACCAGAGGTAAGCCATCTACCACTGGATTTCGTGCCCCCAGCTTAAAGATAAAAACTCCGAAGCTGGTAAGTTTCCCAATATAAATAACATTTAGAGGAATAAAGATGGGACAACTTCTAGGGCTCAACACCTCTACTGCGAAAGATCATTGGTTCGATTCCATGACTGTTTTAGGTAATAGTAGCCTATGATTTTTCAAGATTTTTCAAGTTCCACCAATGTTTTCCATGATCGTTCACTTTTACGTTCTTAGTTAACAGGGAACAATAACGGAAAGTTGAAATAAATACTTCATTCTCAATTTAGAAAAACCAAGTTGCACTACTATTTAGAGGTATCATTCGGGTAGAGCAGCAAATTTGAGAAATTCATATATTTTAATAAATTTTGTATTAATATACAGTATTAACAGTGGCGTCTCGTGACATAATTTAAGAAAAACTAAAAACAAATAATGAAAGTAACCATATACGTATATATTTACATATAATAAGAAGTACCTATTCATAAACAAATGCTACATTTCATTTGTATACGAAATCACTTCTGATGTTCTTCTGGGTAATCAACTTGTCAATAACTCTTCTGAAGTTTAGTTTTTTTGTTTCATTTTTTCTCTGTTGATACTGTAGCTAATGCACTGAGACTATTTTGAGCTACAGTATTCCTTTAAATGATTTTATATTCTTTAATATGGTAAAAACAACTTACAGTTTCTGAAGTCAATGTAGGATTATTTACTATGATTTTCACGAATTTTGTTGTATGCCATTCTCTTTCTACAGATTTACCATCAATTTCACAACATACTAAATCTCCATTAGACTGCAAACATCTGCTGATCTCGTATATTTCATTTGTAATAATGTTATTTTGTGAATCGTTAACAGTATACACGAAACATGCAATGTATCAAATTATTATGATAGTTGTAGAGGCACCTTTAATTACGAACGCTTTGTCCATGTACTTTTGCATTGTTGTCTCAAGACACTTCATGACTGTTTATTTTGCATTTACGTTCTCTGTTAGTGGTTAGGCTATATAAAACGAAATTTACAGTTTAAAAAGGAAATTACCTGGGTAATGTGTTCCCACCTGGAACTGAACTCGGGGCCAGTCCACCAAACATATACAATAGTCACTATACAGATGTGGATGACACAACACTATGAAGTCAACCAAACCACGGAAAACACCAGAGCTACTAGAATCTTCCGACTCCTAATGGAGACATACAGTGTATGCAAACACCCCAAAATCTGATGCAATCAATCAAAAGTGAGCGAATGTGACTTCATGCGAACGAATCGTGATATAATATTTGACGCACTTACTCAGAAAATTTTGTTGGATGAGTCCAAAGTTTGGGGGTCCTACATCTATGTACGATTGATTCTATGTAATTCTACAGCCGAGAAATAGTATCTAATTGATAAGCTTCGCCATCTATATTCTAAGGAAAACTATATAATTAGTTTTCTTTAAAAGAAAATAAAGAGTACATATAAAATGTAACATCAAATCTTTAGGCTACATTAATCATTTCTCAAGTGAACAATTACAGTTTTGTTATGAAAGTGTACAACCGAATGTCGAGTTAAGAAGTTTTGAAGGGGGATCCGAACCCTGTAGATTCTTCGTGGTGCGCGACCCGGTGCTCACATCAGTTAAATTCAGCATAATTTTGATGTGTTTATAACAATTCTCATACTTCTTTATTTTTTCCATCAGATGTCCCAAATATATCACACAACTCAGCTCCACTGTTAATTCCCTTCACATACGACGCTAGAAAAGCAAAACTATTATGTTTTCATTTCATAATCTATCAGTCATTTTATGGTTCAGCATAAATTTACTTTAATTGAGAGATGTAATGGAGGTATAAGGATGGATATAAACTATACTTTTGAAATTGGTCGAGCGCATATCTACCAAAAATTTTAGCAGTACATAGCTGATGGAAATTATGAGTAAGAAATAGTAAATATTAGCAAACACATGTTTAAATCAATCAGTATATCACCACACAACACGTTTTCACTTTTGCCACTTTGAAATACACTGAGAGAATAATGTTTCTGAGCATAAAGTACGATCTCCGAAGTAAGTTCCGACAATCTTCCTTTTAAAGAAACCTTTCCGCGTTTTTTAGAAGTGTTACAGCTGAACGTACGTTACTGCAAATACCAATACTCGTCTTTTACTATTTTGCACGTATTTAAAGATGAATGTTTCAAAAAATCAGTTCCAAAATTTCCTTCAGGCTCCCACAATACAGAAGGTAATATTTTACCATTATAGCAATTATTTACCATTATAGCAGTACAGTATGTTTTGATAAGCTATTCGCTTTTCTTACAAACATTTAGTTTATTTAGGCAGAAAAAAGTAGCCTCAAGAGAAACCAGAGATTATACACATTTAAAAAAGTCTTGAAAATAAATTAAAATGCAATTTTGGTCTGCGTTAACATAAGAATCTCTGGAGAAGGGTTCTAAACCTCCTATTCTCCTTGGTACGACCTCGGAAAGCCGTAATGTTATTTGTTCCATTAGTGTGTTTTCATTACTAGAAATTGAGATAAAAATAAAATGTAGATAACTAACTGAAAGAATTACTGGAAATAAGTCAACAACAGCTGTCAACGCTGCTCGTGCAAATCTTGATTTGAACGTTAGGAGACCGCAGTTCCTCCCTTCAGTTGTCCCCGTTTCCCTCCTGTACTACCACAGTACTATATCGATCACGCTCGGTGTTCTCTTGTGAACGTGGTGTGATGATGGAATGCATATACGCAAGGGATAAAGGAAACGAAGAGTAGAAACGAAACGACAATATAATAATACTCAGTGGCGTATTTACGATTTTGTCTCGGGGGGGGGGGCTTTGCTAACTTTCGTGGGGGGCTTTGCCTGAAAATTTGAAAATTCCGCAAGATATTTCATATAGTTTACAATAGTAAGTAAGATTAAATACGCCACTGATAATACTCTAAATATTATTAAATATCTTAAGGAGCAACAAACAGCGCACGATATTTGGTGGTTCACGTGCTCTTGCGAACTGCACAAGGTGACGCCACTGAGTCTTATTAAAAAACGTGAAACTTGTGACGGTGGCAATTCTTGCCCCCTAAGCAACGATTCTGCGCTACTAATAACAACTTGTTCCATAAAATCTTTCCTTACAGTATTAACCTCAATGTATTTTCCTCGTTAATTGAACAAACTAGTATTAACAGGAAACGCAATTTGAAATGTTTCTTTTTCTTTTATTAACTAGTAGATGTGAAAAACAAAGGTGTATTTCAGCTTTAATGTGTTCTATTGCAACTACAGACGATTTGACTTTTCTACATGCAATATCTACTCATCACTGTAATTGCAAGTTAATAATACAATGTGAATCCAATGTCTTTGGACCTCTTTTATTTTGAATCCCGAGAAGAAAATA
This sequence comes from Thermobia domestica, assembly GCF_964235325.1. Classification (NCBI taxonomy): domain Eukaryota; kingdom Metazoa; phylum Arthropoda; class Insecta; order Zygentoma; family Lepismatidae; genus Thermobia; species Thermobia domestica. The sequence goes on from NC_137454.1 coordinate 290,213,548, forward strand.
GTAAATTTATTAATGGAAGATGATAGAGAGACGGTCGCAATTTGTAGGGTATATAGCGATCATGACCGTCATCTTGAATGCAAGTTCACAATTTCAAATTTGAACGTGGTTATGTTGTATTTCAACACCGCGTGAGCTCAGAAATCGAAAGTTATAATTACTCCTTTCGTATGTTACTATATTATTTGCATGTTATGAGTGCGTTTCGTTGTTACTGACAAAATCACTTATTATTACAAGTAATCTAAGATGCCTCTCACAAATTAACAATAAATAAATAAATTGATTTGATTTTTTCAATTTAGCATCCCTTTTGCCAGCAAGGCTATATGAAACGTGAACCTACAGCTTAACGTGAAACCAGAACCCCATGAACTCTCGCCGGGAATCGAGCCCAAGTCTCCCACGCCAAAGACACGTACACTAACCGCTTAAGTTAGCCATGAGGTAGCTCAATCAGTAAATAAAAATCTTCCTAATATCCGGGGAACAAAATTCCAGAGACACCGCAGAGCAATGCAGTAAATGCCACTCAGACCGATTTCCACTATTGTACACTACGGGTGCGAGCATGATCGCCAAATTCGAGAAATTGGCACTGCTTATACTTATAGTGGGTGACCAAAGACTGCTACTAATGACGAGATGGTAACAAAGATTCTAGCGTACTTTGTGAAGGATCACAAAATAAATGTCCGTCGTCCCTCACGGGAAAAAGGTTATCAGATATCTTTCATTATCCGGTTATTGCACCAATTGCTGGTATTCTTACAAGCTGCACGTACAACAAGCCACTAGTCAGCACAATTTATTAGGGGGCAGAAATGAAGACTGAGGGGGCAATGACAAAGACATCAAAGAACATCATAAAATTGTACATTTATTTACTATTTACAGAATCTGTATTTATTTTTGAATTATCGAAACCGTACATTTTTGTTTCATTTTTGTGTGCTTAATACAAGCTCTTTGCCAGGTGCTTTGTTTCATATTATTAATCAAAATTGAAGTATTTAGTTTTTAAACGTTAGAACAAAATTATGTTACAGCAATCTTGGATTATATCAATATTGCAGTGGTCGAAGTGAGAAGGTATGCGGTGGTATGCCACACCGCCTCTGGTTTTTCAGTAACGAGGACATACCGTCTATGGTTTTCCAGTGATCAATATTTAAATAACCGGTATGTTGAGTCAAAATTATAGTAAAATATACCACCTCTGCTTTTTTCCCACTGCGAACACTGATTATATCAATACAAAATGGAAGTATATGTTTTATTCAACGTTTGCACTCAATTTTCCACCTTCCAAAATAAGCGAGACACTACAATGTACTTATATTCACAACTAGAGATGCAAAAAAGCCGGTTTTTTTGAACCGATGGTTTTTTTCACATAAAAAGCCGGCTTTTTTTGGAAAAAAAACGAGAATTTTGGAAATTTTGGCTTTTTTCATTTTCATTATTTTTCTATCTAAATAGCTTTCTTATAGTATATTCTATAATTAGATAAGAATTCCATGACCTAAATGCGATATTTCGCTTTGAAATTCACCATCAAGATGGATGGAGCACATGTTTTACGAATTAAAGCTAACATGAAGAATGTAGTATTTGAGGGCAATTTTAGAGGCTATTTAACTTTATTTTAACTTTTGAGTTATCGACATTTTTTTCCTTCTCTAGATCATTTCAATTTGTTATCCGTGTTTCATTTCTAAGAACTTAGTACCCTAGCTTCTAGCGCAAAAGTTAAACTTATGTTTTTCTTCTGATTCGTCAAAGCGTACGTTTTCAATATATCCGTCAAACCGTACTTCCACATTTCTGTTATAATGTAGCTGTGCAGTGATTTAGCAATATTTTTTTCAGATACAACCTTGAATACCAATTTATACAAATAATCAGTAGCGGATTTAGAAAAGTACTTTAGGAGGGGTTTCTCTGATTGTTTCGTTTTCTAAAAAGTCCATTTGGGAGGTGCTTGAAGTTTATGAGTACAGGCATAACTAATATTTCGTTTCATTTATATGTTTAGCAATAATCTTCCGGATCATTTTATACTGAGAATCAGTGGCGGATTTAGAAAAGTATTTTGGGAGGGGTTTTTCTTACTAACGTTTAGTTTTTCTAAACATTCGTAATTTTTATTTGATGGGAGCTTAAAGGCATAACTAATAGATATTTCGTTTGTTGCAGACATTCCGTAACTTTGGGGAACAGACTTCAGTCCAAAAGACCGCCCCCTAACCTTCGCAAAACCGTCACTGCTGGTAATTAGTAATAATAATGATTTAAAAACAAGAAGAAAGGAAGTCGGCCAACTCACAGTACACGCACTATTTCTACATTCACAGATGGAATGAAGAAAAGCTTTGTCAGAATGGTCGAATGCTGGATTGAATCCCGGACTTCCCGATAGAAGCGCAAAAGCTAACCACTCAGTCATGTTTGTTGTGCAGTTGTATTTAGCTTAACTTAAATATATTTCGTAGTCTTTTTTTGGGGGGGGGGAGTTCCGTAATGATATGTTGAATCCCTCTTGTTAAAAATTCAGAAAACTTGAGGATTGGGTAAACCGTGATGGTGGTTATATAAAACTTAACTGTAGAATTTCAAGAATATAGAGAACCAAACGCTCTAGATGTGCAGCCTATTTCTCTTATGTTTTATTTTAATTTTATTTTGTTTCAAAAAGAGGGTATGGAATATTTTGAAGTAAAAATACTACATACAATTTTGCTAGTTATTTATGTATTTTTTTAAAAGAAGTGTTAACTTTTAGTTTTGTCTGGTTTACACCAACTTTTTTTTTAATAACTGGTTTAAACCAAAAATATAAAAAGAACGGAAAATGCGAATCGTGTGAACTTCATGGTTACGTTTCCACATATCAAACCACCTGCATTAGTTTTATTTTCCTTTCACCTTTTAATCAAGGTGTCCCATGTTCAATTCTCGGTCGAACCACAACCCTTCTTTCATGTGTAAACCAAGTAGCGGTTCGGATGTCACTTTAAGCGAAAGTCTTCTCCTTGATAACCTCGGTATTACGTAAGGATGTTAAGCCTAAACATACGAAACGAAACCAAATTGTATATTTCTGCATGCCTAAATGCCTGTTGTTTTATAAAGAAGCCAAGTTTGGTTAAATATATTGATAATAATTGGCAAAATTTATCGATTGCCTACGTAGCTTCCAACATTAGCTTGGATTGGACTTTCAATGATATATACGTACTAAATTTGTAATTTAATGCCTCAGTTTTAGCGTACTGATTATGATACGTTGACCTTTAAATTTTACATGCAAAGCAATAACAGGATTTTCCCGTTATTGATTTACATTTGAAGTAATGACGGGATTTTCCCGATGGCTAGGACGGGAGCATCTCAATTTAAGACATTTACTGACCGGACTTCTTTAAGCTTATGGGACTTCTTCCAGCATAACCCCGCTGTTGCATAACAACACCAAGGCGAAACAAACTTATTTCTGTGAATATGTAATATAAATACATAAAACAAAATATCTAAATCAAAAAACCTGGTTTAAACCAAAAAAAGCCTGCTTTAAACCAAAAAAGCCTGACATTCCCTCAAAAACGGGTTTTTTGTCACTTTCAAAAACAGCCATGGTTCTTGCCAACTCTGCTTACTTTTGTATATAGGAAGTTACAAACTTGTTATTATATACATTGGTTAATCCTTTGGAATTCATAATGTAAATATGTTGAAGTAAAATTGTTTGAAATATCTTTTCGAAATTCATGGTTTATTTTCGAGGTTTTATATTATTATCAGCATCAACCACTAATTAAATGACTTTTTGTGTTATAGAGAAGCGAAACAAAGTCTGCTTTATCAATTAAAAGCAGAATTTTGAAAAAAAAAAAAAAAAGCCCAAAATTTCCCAAGCAAAAAAGCGAAGCAGAAAAAACCGAGTTTTTTCCAAAAAAGCCGGTTTTTTTCCGAGCCCTTGCATCTCTATTCACAACTAACGTTGTGGACTGTGATACTATTGTTTGGAAGTGCACCTGGTATCCTTGGATGCTTGTCATAGTTGCAATAATAGGGTACAGTTTGAAATTCTTGAAGTGGTTAAATGCAATGGAAGATATAGTCCTGGATCCACAGTACATGCCCGTGAAAATTTGTGGGTACAGAGAGTTTTATTATTGTATCGTCTTCTTCGACCTATCGTTGTATACCTTTTCTTGGGTAGACATCTCAATTATGGTCGTTTATCTCCACAAACGCCATTTTCCAATATGGCCTCCAAATAGGCAATCAGCATACATAACCAAGGAACAGTCACTTAGGAAAGTCATCTTGGTGTCGAATCATAGGTTTTCGAGGTCAGGGAATTTAAATATTACCATAAAATTGGTATATATTGAAGTAGTTTATATATTGCAGATAAAAAATACATTTAAATGTAAAAGGTGGACCATTTTAATTTATCCACGGGATTATCTCGAAAACTACAAACCGAATCAAGGGAAGTTTCCAATTATATTTGTTCGCCACAAAGAGGGATATATTTTATTATTATTATTATTATTATTATTATTATTATTATTATTATTATTATTATTATTATTATTATTATTATTATTATTATTATTATTATTATTATTATTAGTTTAGAAGCCTTCAAGTTTTGGTTATTTTTAATGTTTGCGATACTGTAGCGTCGTTAGTTTGCCACACTGAACAATAAGTGTGGTATTGTTTGTTTTCTTTTTAAATGTACATTCGAAGTTTGTAATAACCTCACGTACTGACAATAAAAAAAATACTACTTTGTGTTGGATTGGCAACATTGTTAATCTGGTGGTATTAAAGAGTACGCCAAAAATGTCCCCCTTAGTGACAAACAAATTTCATTGTAAAGTTCTTTGATCCGGTATATAGTTTCCAAATATTCCAGTGGATGAATCAAAATGGTCCGCGCTATATTCCGGTACATGGCGTATTGTATTTATTACAGACATTGGAGCCCTGTCTATGTTAACTGAAAAGGATGCTTAAACAAAGTTGATATACAAAATGTTTTATGGTTTACAATATATGTAAAAGCAGTATATCAAATATTGTGCTATTAGTATCATTATGAATTATTGTTTGTTAATGGTTCAAACTATCATTAACACCATTAGAAAAGTTGCTGATGTGACTAAACAACTGAGTATTCTTACAATATTTCCCTCTTATAAACAACATTATATATAACATTTGAGCAACCACAATATTTACAGTCCCTAATATTATTTTGTCATTTTGTTGAGGTAACTGCAAGAGTTCTGATTTCTCGGTACATTCATTCACAAACCTTAAATAGCAATCTCTTAGTTGTTGACTTGAAACTAACAGTTTAGTGTGAAGGAATTTACACTTTCTTTTACTTTATTTTGCAAGACCTATCGAAACTGATTTACTTCTTTAAGCAAATTGTTGTATGCTTCCTTTTCGCTCCAGAAAGCATTCCAAAACTTTCTTTTTTCTTTTTCTTTTTCTTTTTTTTCTTTTTCTTTTTCTTTTCTTTTTTTCTTTTCTCTTTTTTTTTTTTGAGTACTTCAGAGACAATAACATTCCTTGAAATGCCCGAACATAATGTTTTCCATTCAGTACACCATTAACTGAATTCACTCCGAAGACCTCTGTTTCAACCAGAGCATAATCGAAACCGTTACCAATGAGGTACTTCCCAGCACACCATAGAGCCACTTTTGTGCAATGAAACATTCCAAGCATTGTCAATATGTCATGAAATTCCTCTGGGTTACTGAGAACTATGTCCAGTCCACCCTTCGTCGCAGAAGACCGGAAGGTTAGGTTGTCTAAATTGTTGTCTCGCAAATTCAAAGTTTTGAAGGGCAGTACAGACAGCAGCGTAATCAGTAACTGGGGAAGAAATAACTGCCAGAAGCCCAACTTGTTTAATTGGTACAACCTCGGGTGAAATTAAAGAGTATGTACTGCTTCACTTTGGTGATACAGACTGAGTGTTGCCTAAAAACGCACCATATCGAGTAGTAAGAGAAATAAACTCAGTTCTTAGAGCACACGTGCATGCCTCATTAGATACATGAATGCCAACATCTTCAGCAACTTTAAATTTGTTCGGAAGACCATTTTATTTTATTTTATTTATTTATTTATTTATTTATTTTTTTTTTTGACAAGGTTGCTCACACTGAAGTTTACAAGTTCTCTTCATTAGTACAGTTTGTGAAGATCAGAAGAAAATACAAGCAAAGGTTCGTTTTCATTTTTTGATGGATAAAACTTGATTCCGTCTTCATATTAACTAACCAAAAATATCTTCACCTCATTCTTATAAATTGTAATACTGTCATCGAAGTTGTTCATCACCTTCCTAATTTTATAAAGTGTGAAGCCATAACCCTTACTTAGCAAATGGTCAATAACTGTTCTGCTTGCTTGAATAACTTGAATTTCTGTACAAATTTTGTATTTTTCGGCTAAGATAAGCTTCAATGCAATTTTCATGGGCGAGTACATCGACTGCAAACAACTTGTGTTAACTATCTAAATCTTTGATACGATCTAATACTTCATCTTAAAGAAATTTGTAGCTGCCAGAAATTTGTGGGCTCTATTCTCTTCACACACACACGAAACTTCTTTACTTCACTCACTCCAGTTACTGTAGCTGAAATGTTTCCGCAGATAATGCATGGAAGGTTATCTTGGAATTCTTTCTGATTAGGACCTCGGCGGGGACTGGTTAATGACAGATTTTGATACATATACCTCATACAGAATTTTCCTCATATTGAACTTGGACTCCCCGAAAAGCTTTGGACCCTCTCCGAAATAAATTTCTGCGTGCGTATGCCTCTGGCTATATTATCCATCAGACTTCAATATATCGCAAATTTAAGTTGAATTCTCTTATCCCGCAAATCTACGATTTGACAAAAAGATGACTTTCCTAGGTGACTTAGTTCCTTAGTTATGTATGCTGATTTCTTATTTGGCGGTCATATTGGAAAATGGCGTCTGTGGAGATAAGCGACCATAATTGAGATATCTACCCAAGAAAAAATTGAAAGCGATAGATCGAAGAACACGCTGCAGCAATAAAACTCCGTGCACCCATAATTTTTGTACGGGCATGTACTGTGGATCCTGGACTAATATTTGGTGCATCTAGCAAGAAACATATAATTTTGCACAGAAATGAGTAGAATTAGTTGAATTTAATTTGGTAAATAGAATTGCAAAAATTTCACTGGTTTGGAGTATATTTCAAAATTCTCTTCAGCATTATTTTTTAGAGGGGACAAAAGATAATTTAAGGGACAGTAACCCCTCTAGCCCCTCCCTGGCTATGGGCTTGACGTGCAACATAAACAAATTAGGGTGACTAAGATCGACAAGTAGAGTTCTGCACGTGAGCTACAAACTAACACGAACTGAATCCCTTGTTTACACGAGGCATCTGTTCAGTGAAGAGGCATATTTCTGTTTGAATGAGGAGGTAGCATTGATTTAAATTATTTTGATCCAAATCAGGCACATATTCGTTCAAGGCTATTGGCGTGATGTGCCGAATTACACACCTACATCATTTTTCATACACACTGTGTTAACGCTGAAGTACCTAATCTCTAGCAGAAGCATGTATTTCTTTCCTTTCTGAACACAGGCGGCAACTTTCCTTCTTACTTTAAACACAATGGGAATCATCCCAACTATGGCGTTGGTGTGTGTCAATATCTTAATGCACAATTCCCAGGGAAGCGGGTGGTTAGCCTGGTGACCCAGATCACCTGACGTCAAACCTCTTTAATTTCTGTCTGTGAGTGATTTGAGCCAGATGGTGTATGCTGAGAAATCACGCGATGTAAGGCGTCTACAGAAAAGAATTTAGTATATTCGTGAGCACATTTCACTAGACACTCTCCTGCGCAGGGGTGCCCATCCCCCTCAAAGCTGATGGCGCATTCCCCCCCAAAACTAATAATCTCTTCCCTCCTCAAAACTCAAGGGGCAGTATTCAGAGAGAATTCGTTAATCGAAGGTTAGTCTTAGTCTAGTTAGTAAGCATACTAACTCTTTACTGAGGAAGGTGCACTTTTTGGTATTCAGAGTCTACTTTTAATACACTAAAATAATGAATTAGGTATGATTAACTTATAGAACCCCTATGCATCGATGAGTAAAATAAATGTGGCAACTACGGAAAAGTAGATGAGAACATGCGTAGTCTGTAAAAATGAAAATACATGAATTACGAAATACGAAATGTTGTGTCGCACGCTAAACCGTGGGTAAAAGATTAGACTCTGCTCTAGATTAATTAGTCACACGTGAATAACTTCGTCCAATATTACATCCTAATCAGAGCCTCTGAATACATTTTTGATAACCATCCGTTAGTCAACCTCGTAGTAAGGTATTAATCAGACGTCAAAACGACTCTGCATAAGGCCCAAGTCCTCTAAAAACAATTGCCCAGTGTAGCAGTAGTTTTTATAGTACTAGTAATTGTTATTTTTGTTGTTTTTTTATTCCCGTAGTAGTATTATAGAATGCTTGTAGTAGTAGTAGGGGCAGTAGTAATTATAAAAATTGCATTACTTTTATTAGTAGTCTTGGTAGTGTACAATACTAAATATGTTCTATAAGGATATCGAAGGGTATAAAAACTTCTACACACTGTGTATGGCACAGGTATTCTTTTTTTACAATTAGTAGTATTATTTTTTTCTTTACAAAATATTGATATAATTCCCTTGTACATGAAAAGTAAGACGCAAGTTACAAGTTATTGAGTTTGATACCAAAAGAAAATGTTGTCCTCGAAATTAGCCTACAAAAAGGAGTGATATCCAACAAAAAACATTCCTGTAAAAGAGCCAAGTACGAGCGGCCTAAAAAGAATTGAAATCACAAAAATAGGCGCCAAGTTCTGGTGGACAACAGTTACAAATACTCAAGGAATCACTTTCAAATTTAGATTTGAAACTTGGCTGTTATCTGTATGGTTACCATTAGCTCACAATTATGTCAAACTACTTAATAATTTTAAACAGACAACATAGGCAAGTTTCAAATCTAAATTTGAAAGTAATTCCTTGAGTGTTTGTAATTGTTGTTCACCAGAACTTGGCGCCATCCTTTCATATAGCAACTTGCGCGGTACTTCATTCATAGAGTTTCTATGCAGGGGGTAGGGGGATTCATTCTCGAGATTTAAAAAAAAAAAAATCGCATCGTGTTCCAATGTTATTCTGACGACAGCAAAATTACTTATTCGACATTAAAGTAAAATTCTTCTCCATTTTTTTTATTCCCCCCAATTTTTTTTTTTCGATGGCACAACTTGCGCCATTCATCCCTCCTGTGGGCGGCCCTTCTCTCTTAAAACAAACCAACCTTTGCTTTCATACGGCTACTTGCGTGGTACTTCATTCATCGAGTATCGAAGCAGGGGGTACGGGGGTTCACCCTGGAAAATATTTGAAAATTAGCTTCTCAAAATCGTGTATTAATGCTATTCCGACAGTAAAATTGCTAGTTCGAAAGTAGAGAAAAATCCCCCCCAAAATTTTTCTCAATGGCGCAGCTTGCGCCATACATCCCCCTTGTGGGCGGCCTTGCTCCTGCGTGTGCAGTTGGAGTGGATATGGCGACTGTGGTTGTGCATTAGACTGTGGTGATTTATTTAAACCGAGTATTTATAACGTGCAAAACATACAAGTTGGTACGAATTATACTTTTGGATTTCTGAGCTCAAGCTTGTGTCACTTGATATGTGGCATATTCCCATACCATCTGAAATTTCGAACTTGCATTCAAGATTACAGACATAGTCTCCATGTACGCTGTGGTCTCCTCTATTATAATGTCCTATTAACAGATTTCATATTTTCCACTCAGGTTTCAAAATAAAAAGTTATGCAAAGACCTTTGAATTATTCTGGGTATTCCTTGTAAGTTTTCAAACTTCCAGTCTATGCTAGTGCCGTAAGTGCCGTAAGTCTTATAGAGCAGCTATGTTTGTCCGTCCGGCTGTTTGTGTGTCGATATATTTCAGAACAAAAATGGTAAATGATAACGAGAAGCAATTGTTGCAATCAATTTAACGTCCTAAGAGTTTTCATCTCCTCCGTTAACCTTCTGATTAAATTGGAAGTGATGGAAATCAATCGTCTGTGGAAATAAAAAAATGTTAACAGATAAGAACATGCGTTTCTCTGGGATCGATTTATAGTCTCAAAAAAACATGTCATATCTACCCCTAACATTCTACTAAAACCAGGAGTCATAAAAGTTTCCTAGTACTTTCGGTTTCATTATTGATGTTCATAGACATGAAACAGTAAGAGAAACCTTGGAGTGATTTTTTTGATAAATCAATCAATAATATTTGAATAAATCAATTGATGTCCCAATAATTGGTTCAATCCTCTGCATTAACTCTCTAATCAAGTCAAAAGTGGTAGAAGCTATCTGTTTTCCGGTTTCAATGTCGATCGTCATAGAACAAAAACGGTAATAAATAATGACAGGAGACTTTTCGGAATGTATTCATGTATTCAGTTTTTCAAGAATAGGTTATTAAATTATTACGTTATTACATTCAGACTGAAAGTGGTAGAAATCACCCATCCCCGGTTTAAACCTCTATCTCTACAGACAAAAAAAAAAAAAAAAAAAAAAAAAAGGTAGCAAATAGGAACAAAGAACTTTTTGCAATTAAGGCAGCAACTTCATGTCCTCCTGTATCTCTCTATTAAGAAAGACAATGGCAGGAACTTTCTGCTTAACAGGTCTCATCTCCCTCTATCCCTTTATTATGAAGTCAGAGGTAAAAGTGGATCTGAAAAGGTAGGGGGACGGTAGGTGATGGCATGACGTCACGCCGTTCCCCTAGCTATCTCTGCCCATTGTAATTTTTTTGGAACTAGGGAGACGCCCTACACATTTTTTGGAGGTAAGGGGACGGCCTACGCCTGCGTTCCCCCTCACTTTTACTCTTGCCCGATCTGCTTCAATATTCAATTCCCATAATTTGAAAGTCTATCGAGGTCTCGCAACTCTGAGACGGAACTCACTTCTTTATAGAGAGGTACACAAATCAATTAGAGGGACCACAGCGGCTCACAGTACAGCGTTCACCTTTGATGTGTGGGGTCCCTGGTTCGGTCCCAGCTCACGCCAAGTGAACTAAATTTGTTGTGGACAAACAGCGTCTGTGTGGGTTTTCTTGGGGTTCTGCCGTTTCCTCCTATTTCCTGAATTCCACAATTTCATTGACTTCTCATCAACATGGTCTCCTTTAGCCTACATGTCATAAACGTGGGACGTAAAACTGAAAGATTTCATTTCATTTCAAATCAATTAGAACGATTGTTTAATGTTCCATCTGTATTTTATTTTAGTTTACTTCTATCATATTTATGTTTCAATAAACTGTTACAGTTTTACTAACCATTGAAGATAAAAATATCGCAATGGAGGTAAAGACATATAAAGAAAGGAATGAAATCCCCAAATTGATTTTGGTTAATACTATGTCGCTTCATTGAACTTCGTAACTAAGCTTCTACCACACGATTTAATCGACATTTTTATATATGTGTGTGTCTGCCTGTCTGTGATAGACAAAGAAAATAGTTATTCTACTTTAGTTATATTTAATACTGAAATGTTATAACTAAAATAGTAAAAGAAACTTAAAATGAACCCAATGTTGCAAGTAAATTATTCAAATTGAAGATAAATTTATCCTTTCATAATTGAAAGAATTGAACTGAAAACAGTAGGATGATTAACAAGTATAAAAAAGAAAGAAAATAGAAACATATCATATTAAACCAAACTCCAATAATTTTCCCGAACATGATTGAACTCGCTTGCGGCTATATGGTTAGCGTGAACATTTTCAGTGTAGGAGACCTGAGTTCGATCCCAGGTGTGACTTTATTTGGTTTGGATCGTTTAAGCTGTAAGTGTATGTCTCACACAACCTCAATACTGGGAGGGACGCCAAACTCCAAACCGAACGTTCCTAATATTATTTCACTTATGTAAGAAAACCTTAAAGTTGGAGGTTGGTTGAAGCAATGGGATGACCAGGAAACTCTAATAATATTATCCTTTTTTTTTTTTTTATTACTCCATTTTGCGTGAAGCTTTCCGGTCATCCCCATTGCTTGAAAGATTGAAATCAGTAAATGATAAAATGCGGGTAATTCTTCCCAATTTGGAAATTTCTTTATATATGTATATGAAACAATAAGATAATCTTTTTTCACGATAACTTCCACATAAATTAGTATATTCGATTTCGATGCAATATTTCAGCAAATATTTTCTTTGAGGCTTTCAAATAATCTGCACTGCTTTGAGTTAAATCTTTAAGAATGAGAGATTAAATTTAACGACAATTTAAAAGGAAGATTTTATTCCTACGATAAATTACGTAAAATTTTCCGATTTTTATGAAAATTTATATAAATCCAATGGTCATGTTTGAGATATGATAGGCCGTTCCATTTCACGTCAATAGTGAAATATAATTTGTAAAAACAAAAACGAACCAATGTCAGTTCTAAAGTTAATATATGAATTATTTATTATGCACTGTGTTCATTATTTTAATTAAGTAGTATTTCCAACTGCCTCTCTACATTAGTACACTAATTTCAACATTTTATCATTATTTTATATTATCTGAAATAGATTGTTTTCGTTTTCTTCTGTCCCTTTGTTTTCTTATATTATTGATTCTAAATCTCACTAACATATTGGAAAATATGGTTCTGTTGATATAAATTTATTTTACTTTGTATTTTCAGCTTTGAGTAGTCTGGACGAAACTCCAGAGGTATTTTTGCTGCATGAACTATATACACAAGAACTCGAAAGAGTTAAACGTAATCAGCACAATGATAATGTAAGATTTTATTCTAAATTTTAGTAGCTCCTACCAATTATTTTTTACTATAATACATATATTGCTTTAACTCAATGTTTTCTAGGGTTTTTCTGGGTCCTCTCTTCGGAAGTGTTGTTACTGTTTAGCATACTGTTGCTTGTTACCTGCGGACAATATTTTACTCTAAGTCTACTCTTTCTCTTGCATCTTCTACATTAAATTTGTGTAAGTGGTATATTTGTATTCTTTGAAACAACTAGATTCATATACTAACGAGGGAAGGGTGTGATGTCACTCAGAGATAACACTGTGCAACACGAAATTTGCCCTTTACATGGAAATACGTTTTTCTTACGTATTTTTGCATGAGAAAATCAAATTTGTAGTTATTTTTTAGTGTATCACATACCAGTTTCCTGAAAAATTGAAAAGTTTGAAATTTTGTACTGTGAAATACCGTATTTTTAGGGTGGTGATGAGATATGCTTAATATTTGGTTTGGTTAGTGAAATTTATTTTACCTTTCCAGCAGCGAGGCTATAAGAGATGTAGACCAATAGTTTCAGGTGGAATCCGAACCATTGTGTCTTTCAATGTTCTCCTACCGGAAATCGAACCCGAGACACCGTGCACCCGAAGGCGCGCATGCTATCCACTATACTAGCGGGAAGGGCAGAAATGTGCTTAAAATAAAAATTGTTGCATATATAATATACCTTACCATATACGCTCATTTAAACACCATCCAAGCGCAGGCCTGGACTGGCCCAGACAGGAGCCAAATCAAAAGGGGGCCAAATGAAAATGTTAATAAATAGAGAAGGTCCGGAGGAAGAGAAAAAATGTGGAAAACGTGCGCGACAACTAATATTCTTGTGAACATTCACGGCGGCAATTTACATACAAAGAGCTCTTTGAGAATCTCATTAAAATTTGTTGCGACTTACAGTACGACTTACAGAAGTAAGAATGGACCACGCCAGCTGCAGAGCAATGTTTCTTCTAGACATGAATTTTGTGGGGCAGTGCCCTCCCCCCGGAACTCTGAGAGTGGTCCCCCGGAGGAGACCAAAATAATACGTCTATAATATAATAATAAATAGAATTGACCCAGCAATGCCCCCCGGAATACTAAGTGTGCCCCCGGAAATTTTTTTCTGAAAGAACGACTGCTTCAGAGTCATATCGTTGCAAGCAAAAACAATAGTGAAACCCAACATGTTTCGTATAGCGGAATATAAAAGGAAGCTGAAAGTATAGTGTCCTGACAATACAATTCTTGAAAGTTTAATTTCTTGGTCTAGGAAAAATAACAATTTGAAACCCAACAGAAAGAGATCTGAGATCACTTTCATAATTTATGATATCACGGCGTCGCGCCGTCGCCTCTGTAACAATTTCCCGTGGTTTTGGCATTGTTGAGTCACTCATGAGCAGGGCTACCAACGGTCCCGATTTTGTCGGGACTGTACCGGATACTCATCGGGACGCATATTGTCCCGATTTATCGATTTTCAAAGTTAATTAATATTTTACTGGACCATTTTTACAAGGAATAGATGGCGGAAAATATCAGATAGACTATGTTATGATTCAAGGCAGGTACAGGAATAGCTTAAAGACCGCGAAGACCCTTCCCGGGGCTGGTATTTTCTCTGATCATAATCTTGTGCTGACCGAAATAGATATTAAACTGAAAAATGTAGACAGAAGAAAAGTAGGCAACAAAGTGTTGAATACTGAAAAGTTGAAAAACGAGGAAATAAGAAATCTTTTCGTTGAAAAATCCGAGAAAAAAGTATTCAAACGAGGAAACAATATAGGTGCAGGTAGTAACTCACGATGGGAACACATTAAACTTTGCTTACAGCAGGCTGCAGAAGAAGCAGTAGGTTATCGCGAACACAAAACTGCTAAGAAACCATGGGTTACAGAGCAGATGTTGGAGAAAATGAGGAAAAGAAGACGTGGAAACAGGTTGATACAGAAGAGGGCAGAAAGATGTATAGAAAGTTAAATAATGAATTACGGAGACAGAGAGAGAGAGATAGAGCGAGGGAAGAGTTTTACAAAAGAAAATGCGAGGACATAGAAGAATTAGAAAGAGTTGGGAAATATGAGGAAATGTACTGTCCGCAGCAAAAGAACTGCAACATGAGCTGTAAGTTTATTGCGAAACTACGCCTAACAGCCCAGGGAATCAACATAACATTTAAGTGGCACGAATCACGCGAGGAGAAACTTCGGCGTTCTCACCTGCACGCTTATTTAGGAGCAAAAGACTTCGTCGTTCCATAATAAACTTACATGCTCATGTTGCAGGTTTTTAGCTAAGGACTGTACAAGTAGGTGAAATCTATGGAATTTCGGAGGAAACAAGGGTGTATTACGATGGCAGTAGAAAATAAGAATGGGAAGATGGTCAGCGAGACAAATGAGGTCATAGGAAGAGGGAAAGAATACGTTGAAGACCTATATGAGAGTAGGGATAGACTGTGTAGCCTAAATGTTGAAGTAGAAAATGAAGTAGGCGAGGATGATAAAGGATTTAGTATTCTTTGGGAGGAATTTGAAAAGACTATATCCGAGATTAGGAATGGAAAGACAACCGGGATAGATAATATACAAATCGAATTCGTTAAATATATGGAAGACAAAGGAAAGAAAGAATTGTTCCTACTGTGCAATAAAATACATGAAACAGGAGAATGGCCAAAAGACTTCCTGAAGACGATCATGGTACCGATGGCTAAGAAATCGAACCCAAAGAGACGTGGGGATTAAAGAACTATTAGACTCATATCTCACGCAACTAAAATTTTGCTCCGAATACTGAACAGAACAAATTAAGACGTTCACACGAAGAACAAATTAAAAAGAAGAGGAGGAGCAGTTCTGGTTCAGAAGAGGTAAAGGCACAAGAGATGCTATTGGACTATTAACAGCTATTGGTGAAAGATTTATAGAAAAAGGGAAACAGGTGTATGTTGTATTTATTAATCTAGAAAAGGGTTTTGACCGCGTGAATTAGGAACTGTTGTTGTAAAAAAGATAGGGTTGGAATGGAAAGATCGAAAACTCATAAGAAACTTATACATGAACCAACAAGTAAGTGTTAGGATAGGGGAAGAACTGAAGCAAGAGAGTGCAATTGGAAGCGGAGTTCGACAAGGAGGACGTCTCTCGCAAACACTATTTAATGTCTATCTAGAAGAGATAGTGAAAAAGAGTTTATATGATGATGGCGACATTTCTGTAGGAGGTAGAATGATTAGATGCATAAGATTTGCAGACAATATGGCGCTTGTTGCAGAATCTGAAAAGAAAACCAATAAAATATTAGAAAACCTGAGGATGTGCTTTGAAGAATATGGGATGAAAATAAACGTCAGAAAAACAAAAGCCATAGTGATTGAAACGAAGAGTCTATGTCAAATATAAAAATGGGAGCGGAGAAAATAGAACAAGTGAATAGTTTTCGATATCTGCGTAGTATTCTTAGTAATAACATGAAATGCGAACGTGAAACAAAAGCAAGGATAGGAATGGCGAAAGAAGCTTTTCGAAGGAAGAAAAGTCTATTTTGTGGGACCTTAAATAAAGAGTTGAGAAAAAGACACATAAAATTCTTCGTGTGGAGTGTTGTACTGTTGGTGTGGAAACGTGGGCATTACGTAAAAGTGATGAAAAACAATTGGAAGCCTTCGAAATGTGGGTGTGGAGAAGAACGGAAAGAATTAGTTGGGTGGAGCGGATAACTAATGAGAGGGTGCTAGAAATGGTAGGGTAGAAAAGAACACTTTTAGATGTTGTTAAAAAGAGGAAGAGAAACTGGTTGGGACATTGCCTAAGAAGAAATTGTACCATGAGGGACATCCTAGAGGGTATGGTGGGGGAAAGAGAGGGAGGGGGCGAAGGAGATTACAATTAATGGATAATATGAAAACAGAAAGATCATACGTGAAGACGAAGAGGTTAGAGGAGGGCCGTGGAGCATGGAAGGTTCTCAGCTGCTGAAAGTGACCTGCCAGTAAGGGCAGAAAACCTATGATGATGATGACTTATTCTTTTACACGCACAGTTTTATGTATAGAATCAATTTAACAAATTTGTGTTTTAATTTGACTCATGACAAAATAATTAGCAGCTCGTCTTTAATTTATAGCTATTCCATAATTGTTTTGAGTCGATAATACAGCCGATTATGATAGTATATTCCAAGCAGCGCTAAAAATATTTTGTTTTTACAACCTCCACATAAAAGCGACTGCTATCGCAGTGGTAGTAATACTAAACCCTGTTCGGTCTAAACTCGAAACTGCGATAAACAAAGTCACGTGAAACGAAATCTCGCTGATTTGCTGTTGAACTACCGACGCTTTTACTCCTCCGCAAAATAGTTAATATGATTTGATTATTACTTTTACTATGAAGTTCCATATAAAACTGCTACATTATTATAAATGACAAAAATATAATACGGATTATCTAATAATACTGTAATCAAGTGTGGTTAATGAAACAATAGAAACAAGCACTAATCATGCGCAGTAATTATGGCGACAATTCAACTATGGACGCGTGTTCTTTCAAGCTTGAAAGACGGCTCGCATGAAACACCAAGGTAAACCTTTACTCACTAACCAACAACTGTTTACCAGTGAAATTCAAATATTTCTCTTTTTAATCAACCGGTTCTCTCTCTCTCTCCCGATATATATATATATATATATATATATATATATATATATATATACGTGTGCCGTTGACGTATAGTGAAATGGGGCTAGGTCGGCCAAATTTCAGGCATGCAGCGCCAACGACGACTATTGGCGAACCAACTGCAGTGGTTGTCTTAAGTCAGTAGGAGTTTGGCAGCAGTGAAAGGCAGATCGCAATAGCCGCGAGAATTGTCTCTCCCGCTAGTCGTGATGAGCGCGGTGTGATACGATTTTTGCTTGCAAAGCGAACTTCTGCTGCTGATATCTGTCGGAAATTGAGCCTAGTGTATGAATCTGCAGTAATGAGTGCAGGAATGGTTCGCAAATGGTGTCGCGACCTTCAAAATGGTCGCACCAACGTGCACGATGAAGACCGGAGTGGCAAGCCTAGTGTTCAGACGGATGATCTCGTGGGGCAAGTGAACCAAAAAACTTCGAACTGATCGGCAATTGACAATCAGTGCTCTGGTTCATAATTTTCCCACGTTGCACGAACCACCATCTACAGGATTGTCACAGAAACGCTTGGATATCACAATTTGAGTGCAAGGTGGGTACCGAAAATGCTAAGAGACCAGCACAAAGAGCAACGAAGGTGCAGTGTCCGACAGTTTTTGGATCGGTATCCAAAACAGGGAGACATTTGTTTTCCCACATTGTGACGGGCAACGAGGCGTGGATCTCGTACACCAACGGCGAATCCAAAAAACAGTCCATGCAGTGGCGCCTTTCGGTGCCCCTAAACCAAAAAAGTTTAAGCAATCGCAGTACTCGAGTGTCAAACTGATGGCTACTGTCTTTTGGGACGACAAGGGCGTCCTGTTGGTTAATTTCTTGGAACGTAAGACAACAGTTACAGCTGAAAAGCACTGCGACACGCTCAACAAACTGCGACGTGCGATTCAAAATCGACACCACGGGAAACTGTCGTCCGGAATCATCATCATTCACGACAATGCGCGACCTCATACCGCTGCCGTCGGCGATAAGAAGATTAAAGATTTTCGTTAGGATCAGTTTGACCACCCTCCACACAGTCCCGACATTGCACCAACAATTAATTCCTCTTCTTGCATTTGAAACGGTAGCTTGGTGGACAACGGTTTGAAAACGTTCAAGACTGCCGTTGTCAACTGGCTCCAATTTCAGTCGGGAAACTTCTATTCAGAGGGTTTAGGAAGAAGGTACAGCGTTACGAAAAGTGTTTGGAACGGCATGGTGATTATATGGAAAAGGTATCTATGTCTGGCAATAAATCCCGTTCTGCACGAGCGTCTGTTTTTTCTAATCATCAAACGGCCTTTTGGAATACTCCTCGTATATATATATATATACATATATATATATATATATATATATATATATATATATATATATATATATATATATATATATATATATATATATATATATATATATATATATATATATATATATATATATATATATATATATATATATATATATAGTGTCCTACCAGGAAAGGGCCATGTTTTGAGGAATGACAGTATGGATCATGACAAACAATCGTTGGAGATATCGATGAAAAGTCCAATATTTCTACACACTGCTTCGACGACACATATCTCCGGAACTGATGAAGATATCGGAGTCATACAAAAACAGATAGGTAGCACGCGTAATAAGCATTATATACGTATCACATTCATTACACTCACAAGTCCCAGTATTCCGGACGAAATTCCGAAATTCGTATTCAAGTTTCTGTCTGCCCACTAAATTGAAATAACTCAAAGTTGCTTGCTTTCACAACAATGTAAGCAAGTGGGAAAATAAAAAAGTGTTTTCACAAATTTGTTTGGCTTCTTTCTTTCAGTCTTGGCTAGGTCTTGTGTGTGTGTGTGTGTGTGTGTGTGTGTGTTTATGTCTGGGTATAACAAACGGTTCTGCGAACTCGAAATACTTTAACAAACGGTTCTCGCGAACCGACTGAATAACACCACTGGATACATTACTAGTGTATTGAACTCTGACAAGCGGAAGGATACAAATATTTTGTTTACCGAATTTTAGAGCTTACGCTGAACAAGGAATAGAAAAATGACTCACTTCAGCGAGTGACCGCCACGCTAACTATACCGGGTACCGGCCGTCTGCCAGATCTGCCACCAGTGTCAGCTTCTTCTGCTTCACTTTTGGTTTGGCACGCAATCGCATTGTTTACATTAACCTGTGCTGTGCAGTATTATTCTGCCCTTCGACGTTAAGTTATAAAGTTTTTTTTACATACAATGATGAATGATACTGAAGACAACGTCAATAATGAACCATCCACATCGAAATCCCGGGGGGAAGGGGGGCTCCAACACCGATTGTCCGGTCCCGATTTTTTTTTAAAAAAAGTTGGTAACCCTGCTAATGAATGTTTGCTTTCATCTTTCAATAGTGGAAAATTTTATC
Organism: Thermobia domestica; assembly: GCF_964235325.1. Taxonomy (NCBI): domain Eukaryota; kingdom Metazoa; phylum Arthropoda; class Insecta; order Zygentoma; family Lepismatidae; genus Thermobia; species Thermobia domestica. The sequence continues at coordinate 290,233,609 of NC_137454.1, forward strand.
AGCCATGGTCAGTTGTTCAAAGTCTGTGTTATACTGTAAAGTAGTGTATGTCCTTATCTTGTCGTTTCGTGGGTTTTCTGATTTTCGATGTCAACTTTGTGCCGTCGAAGTTTTAGTTGACGATGTTATGCGACGTCTATGTTTTGATTGCCAATGTTATAGGTGCCGATATTTCGAAGTCGATTTTTTGTTACTATTTTGGGCGCCAATGCCATGCATTTTTGTTGTTTGTTTCGTCAATAATTTAGTTGTCGACAACTTGGTTGTCGATACTTTGAATGTGAATGTCGATATTTTTTTTTAAGTGTCGATGATTTAGTTGTAGATAATTTGGGTGTTGATGGATTGGCTGTGGATGATTTGATCGTCAATATTTTAGGTGTCGATGAATGGGTTGTGGATAATTTGCTTGTCGATGACTGTCGATGATTTAGGTGCCGATTGCTTGGTTGTCGAAGACTTGGTCATCAATATTTTAGTGTCGATAATTTGGCTGTTGATGATTTAGCTGTCCATATTTTAGGTGTTGATGAATTGCTATCGATGATTTGCATGTCGATATTTTAGGTGTCGATGAATTAGTTGTCGATGATTTGGATGACCATGATTTGGTTTTCAATATTTTAGGTATGGATAAATTAGTTGTTGATGTTTTAACTGTCGATGGTTTGGTTGCCGATAGTTAGGTGTGAATAAATTGGTTGTCGATGAATTGACTGTCAATGACTTGATTGTCAATGATCAATGATTTGGTGATCAGTGTTTTGGCAGTCTATTATTTGGATGTCGATGTTTTTTTTCTGTCGATGAGTTAGCTGCCAACGATTTGGGTATCAATGAGTTGCCTCTTAATTTGAGTGTCGATGTTTCGAGTATCAATGAGTTGACTATCTATGATTTGGTTGTTAACATTTTGGGTGTTGATGAATTGGTCGTCTAATTGGCTGCCGATGTTTTTGGAGTTAATGAGTTAGCTGTCGATGATTTTGGTATCGATGTTATGGCTGTCAGTGGTTTGGTGTCGATGTTTCGATTATCGGTGTTTTGACTATCAATGATTCGGGTCTCGATGTTTCGAATGTCGATTATTTGTGTGTCTATGCTTTAGTTGTCGATCAAATGAGCCGTCGATGTTATGTATTACTTATGAAATGTACCTGGATGCTATTAGGTCGATGTTCAGTGTCGATGACTTGACGTTATACCCCAGCAGCAGCAACTCGTAATGTTGAATTCCATTCCAATCCCTCCAAACGCATATCTATCCCTCCTGGGCATCAATGTCGGCTCTGCCACAGACTGTGGACCTTCTCGTTTCAGTCACGGTTTTCTTCGAGCATTGTTGTCGTAGGTTATCCACTTTTTGTCACTTGTGATCAACCGCTTAAGAAATGGCACAAATTCGTTACAGTTTAGTAAAGATTTGCAGCTAGAAATTCGACCGAGTAAGTGTTTTATTGAGTCAGATCATCTGGCACCCAAACGTCGATTTTCTTTTTGTAGCTAGCTTTCTGTAAATGGTGCGATACTTTTTGGGTGGATGTTTAGGTCGTTCGTGCCGTCATAACTGCTTACACGACGAACTTGCTCGACTTCTGCCAGAATGTCATTCAGTTTTGCTGTAATTGTTTTCCCACTGCTAGCAGCATCTTGAACATCGAAATTTCCGTAATGAATGCGACTGAATCATCTTTTGCTGTTGCATTCAATACCATACCTTTACCGTAAACAGCAAAAACTTTCTTCAAGGGGCCTTCGCAGCATTTGAGCCTTTATCGAAATAAAATTGTAACATGTAGCACATTTTTGCATCAACTTCACTCATCTTCACGGAGCAATATCTTATGTGCGATTTATAAGAATTCCAACCTTTTCTTGTACATTTACTAGTTGTAACTGTCCTCAGGATGTAGGTTTGATCCGTTGCGATTCCTACATCCTGAGATTTGAAATACTAATGCCATCTCGTACGCAAAAGGCTGAATGCTTTTTAGAGTACCTGATACATCCCACATATCCACAGTTTCCCCTCTGAAACTGAGGTCTCCCATTTTACCCACAACACTCCCTGTTTCTATACACTCCTTCATTTAACTTCAGATGCTAATATTTAACATTATTATCTAATTATATATTTCAAAAATTCAATCTACTTTGGTTATTAAGCATAGAAATAAAATATGTCTGAACTACATGCTAATGTACCGGGTAATCATTATTTCTTTCTAATTTCTATACAATATAATTAAACATTTAGTGCTATGTGCAGAATAATAAAATTTGTATATTATTAGAATATTACGGGATTGAACTTTCCTTTAGAAATCATACATGTGTAAGAAAACTAGGAAAGTAAATTATATTCCTGTTTCCTTGGCAGCATAGATGTTGTAATATACCCCAGTTTATAAACAAGGATATTGTTAAAAGTTGCTGGGAAAAGAATTTTCCAGAAAAGGAACTTGAAACTGAAGGTATGGATACTATTTATGTTAATGAATACCATTGGAAATAAAGTATTATTTACAAGATTTTTAATAATCTTAAGTATTAAAAACAGACTGAAGTTTTATTGTCAATACAAAACTAAATTTCAAAACAAACATTGTAAGTCAAAATCCTTAATTATTAAATTTAACTAAAGTAAATTTTGCTGTTCATTAAACAACTGAAAATATAAATTAAATTATTAAATAATATTATATATGTTGAATATAATTCCTTTGAGGCATTCCTTTATTTGACTATCTACTTATTTAAATGAAAAGTATAAATTTCAAATTTCATGTCTTTAAACTTAAGTGACTTTCAGACATCGGAATCTTTTATATAACCACAACCCAATTTCATCCCATTTCAAGTTGAATTTCCGATAATAAAATGTCCATATCTTGGAATTATTTAAATTGAGGGACATAAAATGTAAAATTTCTACCTTCCATTTAAAATAATTCAATATGTGTTAACGCCTTTTCTAATATTTGGTCTAGGTAAATGAACAACGCCTTTTATAAAATTTGGTCTAGGTAAATGAACAACTTGATTACTTCTTCCATTCAAAGTTAGGTATCAAAACCAGCTGAAACATGAGTTTAATTATTTTAAATGAAATGTCTAAGTGTCATTTTCATTTCTCTAAACTTGAGTGATTCCGAGATATGGATAGTTTATAATAATTATAAACCTATTCCTTATTCTTCCCACCTCTTTTCTTCCATTCTAGGTCAAATATCAAAGAGCACTGATTTCATATCTGTAACTCTAAGCAATTTCGTATTATGGACATTTTACTATAACAATTGCTGCACCTATTCCCCCAAGTCGAATTTCCAAACGTCCCACATGGTACCTTACGTCAAAAACCCTATGCACTGTCCAAATTTCAGATTTCTGGCTTAAGCAGTTAGGCCTAGGCGTTAATCAGTCTGAACTTCTTTCTTGTTTATACCACCACCTAGAAACAGGATTTTTCATTCACAAACGAATATCAGCAATTAAACCAGTTGAATTTGTTCATGTTATATTTTCTTTTATTACTCTAAACGATCGGTGGTGTGATATTACTGTTTTAAATGTACATCTCCTAAGAGAAAATAAAGATGCCAATATAATAGGTATTTTTTACGAAGAAGTAGAAGGGATATTTGACTAACTCCCATGATACAATACGAAAATTCTATTAGGAATTTCAATACGAAGACAGGAAGAAGGGATATTTTCAAACTAATAGGAAATGAAAGACTGCAAAAGGAATATAATGATAACAGCGTTGACTCGTGAACTTTGCAACATGGACTTCACCAGGCGGAAAAACACATACTTAAATTGATTACGTTTTAATAGATAGAATAAAACAGTCTAGAATAACTGACCTTCGGTCGTTCAGATTAACTGACTGTGACACTGATCACTAGCTGGTAGCAACGGTAATAAGAGATAGATAATCATTGAATGAAATAAATATTCAATATCTGAAAACAGAGAGGTTTAACTTAAATAAATTAGAAGAAAGCTAGGCGAGAGTGGAATACCAGATGAAGTGTCGAATAGATTATCTTATTTTAGCTTCGGGGTGCATTAGTATTGAGGATACTTGGGTTAAAATTAGAGATAATATTAAAATTTGAGCAAAAGAAAAATTGGGGTATGTGGAAATACAGTGAAACAAACCATGGTTCGATCAGGAATGCACTAAACTAGTGGAGAAGATACAAATGCCATACTGCGATGATTACAAACTCCAAACGAAACAATTACACTAAATTTCGTTGATGTCAGGCGGGAAACTTCCAAAACTTTTAGAATAAAGAAACACGATGCTTTGAAAGCTAAAATTAAGGAACTTGAAGATAATAGTAAAAATAGAAACAGTCCGGACATATATAAAGGGATCAATGAATTTAAGAAAGGCTATAACTTCGCGCTTAGATATTAAAGAAAGCCGATGGAATAATCCTCACTGATACAGATAGCATCTTGAGTAGGTGAAAAGATTTCTACGACGATTTACTTAACACTGCCAAAAACCGAACAGAAGTAGAAATCGCAATAAAGAAAATAAAGAAACATAAATATCCGGATATATACGAAATTCCTTCTGAGTTAATTTTAGCTGAAAGGGAAAGATTGTTGCGACAGATACACAAATTCATTCTCCTTATCTGGAACAAGGAGGAATTGCCACAAGGGTAAAAAGAATCAATCAATCATTCTTCCAATTCATAGGAAAGGCGACAAAACTGTTGTAATAATAATTGAAGCATTTCTGTCAACATCCTAAAAAGTCTTCTCAAACATTGTGTTAGCAAAACTGACTTCATACGCAGATGAAACTATTGGAGCAGTGCAGACTTAGACAAAATCGATCAATTACCGAACGGATATTTATCATTCGACAAATACTCAAAAAGAAATGGGAATATAATACTGCGGCACATCAATTATTTATTGATTTTAGAAAGACCTATGACTCGATTAGGAGGGAAATATTGTACAACACTCTTACAGAATTTTGAAGATCAAGAAAGCTAATTAAATTAGGTAAGGTGTGTTTAAATGAATCCCAAAGTAAAACGTCCGAGTAGTCAAATTCTTGTCCATGAGCTCTTACATCGAGAATGACCTGAAACAAGGTGATGCGGTGTCCCCATTATTATTCAACTTTTTTCTGGAGTACGCAATAAGGAAAACCAAAGACAGCAACCGGGGCTTAGGGTTAAATGGTATTCACCAGTGTATAACGTATACTGATGATGTAAGCGGAATAGGGTATGATAGAAGAACAATAGAAAGAAATACAGAGGTCTTATTAAACGCTTGAAGGAACATGGGTTTAGAATGCAGATAAGACTAAATACATGGAAGTTCGTCGGAATCGTAATACCGCAAATTATGTATGCTTCAAGATATCAAATAATACTTTCGACAAATTAGACACTTTCAAATATTCAAATTAGACAATATTCTACGAAGAAAATAACTCTGGACTGGAAGCAGGAAATTTGTGTTATTATTCACTTGAAATCTTTTATCGTCGCAAATTCTGTCGTGGAATTTCAAGTTTAAAATATATAAAACGAAAATAATGCCTGTTGTCCTTGTGGTTGTGAAATGGTTGCTTACTCTGAGGTAAGAACGCAAACAAAGTATTTGAGAATAAGATCCTGAGACTAATATTCGGACTCAAAAAGAACGGGAATAGGGAATGGCAAAATCTTCATAACAAGGAACTGCATAATTTATATTCCCTACCGTTTACTAAACATTGTAAGAGTCATCAAGTCTAGGAGACTCTGGTGGGCAGGAATCAAGAATGGAAGAAGGTAGGAACGTTTTCGAAGTTTTAACTGGAAGTCCAATTGGTAAACTTCCTTTAGGAAGACCTAGGTGAAGATGGGAGGATAATATTAAGATGAATCTCGCAGAAACAGGAATACAAAGTAGAAGCTATATCCAGTTGGCTAAGGATAGAAATCAATAGAGAGCTTTTGTGAAACCTTCATTGAATCTTCGGGTTCCATAGGCCATAGAGTTAGTTAATTTAGTTAAAGATTACATAATTCAAAATTTTATTTTTTATTATATTAAAATATGTAAGTTTGAATGTGTACTTTAGGCTAGGGCGCAAAATTTCAAAGTCAGATGCACTCGCCAATACAAAAATGATGGTCGCCAGTATCTCTCATGTACAAATTATGACTCCTCCATGACCTCTGGTTGGACAAAGAAAGAGATTACATCAGGGCATAAAATATCAAAACCAGACAATTAGATTCAGCATAATCAATTTTGAATTGGACAGTTCATATAAATGTTAAAACATATCTTACCTTAAGATTACACGTTTGTGTAACACTGTCTGCACTGAAGTGCTAGTTGTCAATTGCAGTTTTCTGATCAAAGTCCTTAAGTGAAGGACCATTGATGGAAATTGTCAACAGATCATCCACTATGTCATTCTTCAGTGAATTTCTGTAGACAGACAACTCTGTTGAGACTGCCAAAGCCTTTCTCACATGAAGCAGTACTCATAGGTAAAACTGCATAAAATGTGACAATTGGAAACAAATTTGGGAATCTCGTAATGAAGTTTTCGATTGAGGGTGGGAAAGAAGGGACGAATTACAACGTTGTGAAGACTTCACATTCCGTGTTTTCTATCACTCAATGACAATTATTTTCGTGCGAAACAGAAACTGCACAACATTGTGAGTTTAGTCAGAAACCATTCCTACTAAACACTTGTCGCCAGTTCTAAATTTCTAGTCACAAGTGGAGACCTGGCGATCGGAAATTCTGCGTCCTGCTTTAGGCTGTTACATTACTCTGCGCTAGTAGATTATCATAGGCAAACTTAGAGATATAATTTACTTCTTTTAATATACTAATTATTTCTAGTACAATTTATTTTTGACAGAGGATGGAAATGAAAACAACGAAGAAGAAACTAATTGGGAACAACTGAAAAGACGTGTTAAGGAGATGAGAAAAAGATGGAATGTAAGTATATTTGTTTCCCTAGGAGAAAATCATATTAAATATATAATTTAATATTTGTAACTTCTAATCAGTTAAATATCAAATTAATGCTTTAATTAAATTTCTTCTTGTTGTGTCAGTACCGATAGCCAACATGACAATCAATACCTTACAAAGAGTAATGATATATAGTTGATTCTCCATATCTAAGATACAACTGCATAGTTAATTACTTATATTAAAACTCTCCCCACTGGTGTAATGGCTAGAGCGTACGTCTTTCTTGCATGTGGTCCTAGGTTCAATTTCAAGTGTGAGAGTATTAAAATATTGAACGCATTACGCTAGTTCGGACTACAACTTAAACTGTAGGTCCTCATCACATAAGGCATCGGTGCCGCAAAGGAATGATATAACAGCAACAACAGTATTACATTTACATTCATAACTACATATTCAGAGAGATGTCTTCTCAGTTTTAGACATGAAAATCACCAAGAAAGTCAGCCCATGATCCTACAGGTTGTGAATTCAGTTTTCTTTCTTGCCCTTAGCAATATTTCCTTGAACAGTTTTCTGCGTCATATTTGGTTTCACTGTGTGGTCTTTTGACAAAAGAGTGTTACGCAGTCAAGCATACTATCAAACAGTAACTTACATTAATTAATATTCACAAACTATACACAGAACACTAAAAACGAAATTTAATGGATTCCGTGATTAGGTCCAAAAATAATTATTTGATATATTATGAACGTAGTTACTAACTGTACATTAGCTACATTTTTAAACTTACTTAACATATTTTCAATATATACACCGACCTATCACTGTATTGTAATCAATTAGCTGCTAACGTGTATATCTTCCTTTCGCCTACAGCCAATCCAATGTGACAGGGATGTAAAGAGATGTAGATCGTTAGCATGACCAACCAGCTACGTGTAAAACAGCTATGAGTGCATAGTTAAAGGTGGGTGATGTCTTGAAAGACCATAACCGATGAAAAACAATGTCCCATAGGTGACCGATAATGTTGAGGTCCTGAGAGTTTAGGTGACAAAGATTGTCTTTCTCAAATTAATTCTCCACAGGACTTGCGCGATAACTAGATGAATTATATCGTCTTAAAATATAATATCACAATGGAAGAAAATGTAGCATTATGTATAAATATATATAAACATATATACCAAAGTTTGCCAGAAGATCGCGATGTCGGATAATACTCATAACTTCAACTACAACTAGCAGGTATACAGCAGATGTTGAATTGTAAATATGCCTGTCACTTTACTTTCTTGACACTATGCATGGGAGTTCCAGCGCCTCAGGAAGTTTTTTTTTTTCAAACACACAAAGAATAGAGCAAAGGTCAAGACTCCTCTCAACAGCAGTTCTTCTACTCTTCTATCGCCCAATTCGTGTTGCTTGTTTGTTGCAGCAGGCCAGTCATGGGCGGTGTTGAATCCCTGTGAGGAGCGAATAACGTCTGAGGCAATTGTTGCGATAGCCCCTAAACGCGAATGTACGGTGCATAATCACAGGAAAAATGCTTTAGTGTTGATCACAGCTGTATTGAGTAGTCAGCTGCTCTACCATGTTATATTTATACACACAATAGTTGTTAAATACTATGCTCACTTTGACAGCTCATGTCTTCTGCACTTTTAACAATGGATCGTTACTTTCCTCTATTGATACGAGTCCTAACAAATTTTCATTGTGGTTGCTCTCTACCATATCTCTAGTGCAGTAATTTGCGCAATCGATTCACCAGCCTTCGGAACGAAAGGTTTGAAGTTTGTCCAACACTGATGTACTCCCATGCGCAAAAAAAATTGCGCGTATACTGTAACTCACGATTTTTCGCAATTATTTCATTTTCCTTATGTTTATGGGTAAAATTCAGTTATTAGTATGTGGAGATAATAGAAAGCAATCCATCTAAGGAGATATTTCCAAAAAATATAATAAAATAATAAAAATATAAGCAAAAAACAAAATTATGTTCGGTTTTGTGTATACTGGCAATAATGTTTTCGAGGGAATTTTTGGAGTAGCACAGCACGATTGTAGAGGGAATTACAGAATTGATAACAGAACAGTTGAATCACGGAACAGGAAATTGGAGTAAAATATTGCATTTATTGGCTTAAATCTAGGTTGTAAATTGTCTGCCAAATATAAATTAGCTTCTGTAACCAAGATGCTGTACGGAAATATATAAACAAAGAGAAAAACTGTTGTCTTAAGTTTGGAAGTGACATGCTCTATAGCCATGAGTATTTATTTCTTAAGAAAAAGATAGGCAATAAAAGAAAGTCTGTGTGGTCAAGTGAGTAGAGTGACGGACTAGTAATTCTTATACTGTTTTGACCCCAGATCGAATCTCATCCGATCCTGTTCAATTTTTTTTACGAAATATTATAGAAGTGTATAATTTGTATGTTAATAAAAACTGAAACAATACAATAAAGAAATAACTTTTTGTTTCCTCTGATGACGTATTTATTTAGAATTAGCTTACTATTCATTACTAATAGCGATTGTTTTTAGTTTATGGTATGGCATGCTTAATCATTCCTTCTCCGTTTTTTTTTAACACAGCAGAAGTAACTTTAAACTTCAACTCACTGCGAGTGTGTCTATAAAAAACAAAACAAGCGCGACCTCCAGCTTTACACACAGCGTGACGAACACAATCACAGCCATAGCTCGTTGTCTGTTCTAGTGTTTCTGTGTGTGTGTGTTCCTTTTTAGAGTATTGACTCTCTCTCTCTCTCTCTCCTTTTGTTTCATATCAACAAGTGCAACAAACGCAAGTCTGTGTAAAAAAAAATCAAGAATGCTTTCTTTATCTAAACTAAATTTTACAGCTCTCTTTGTGAATAAAACGAATGCTTCCGACGAATTATACAGTAGCGTGAAAAACTGATAATAAAATGATCTAACATACATAAGCTTCTTTTTCTAGCGTGACAACACATTAAACAAAACAAATTAAATTTTTGGGATTACAAATTATCACAAGTTATTACAAAGTATTCGTGTCGGTGTAGGCCTATTCGTTTTCACATTCGAGCGACGAAAGAAGAAAGTGTGGTTATAGTTATAAAAATCGAATACCAGATTTCAATGAATTCAAGTTACATGGCTCCTACATATCGAAAAAATGATTTTTCGATGTCTGTCCATCTATTCGTCTCTCGGTTCGTCACGCTTTTACACGCACTCAAATAGAGGCCATACTGTTCAACGTATCTGGACCGAATTCTAGACATAACGTTTTAATAACATACTACCTTTCGAATTTTATGTCCTTCGACATCTAAAAGTAAGGGTAATTTACTGAAGGATTAAAATTTAAAACAATTCAATTTTCTCAAGTAAAAAAAGCTGTGACGATTTTATTTACTTTTTATAAATATATATTTTATTAACGAATCTCCACCGCATATGAATAATTTTTCTGAAAAACTATATATATGGTGTAATTTACTGTATGGTATGTGTTCTTTTTGCAGAATTTTCTCAACCACATTTCATAAATAAACGTATCATTAATAACCTAACAAACAACTCGTTCGAAGGAGTAGCTTAATCTTAGGGTGAGCTTTACCCCGATAGTTTTCCCATTAACGCCTCAGGCAATTTTGTTCATATTTCGTAAAGAAATGTTTTATTAATAAACTAACATACAGCATAAATCGTTTATTCCGATAACATACAGAAGAAGTGGTTTTCTCAAGGGTTGAATTTTTTGGACAATTTTCTCAGTAATAACTGAGACAAATTTGTTCTAATTTCAGTAAAATATTTTCTGTAATAATCTTACAATATGGTATAACTCGCTTGTTCCGAAAAGAAAAATCCAAATGAGATACTTTGACAGTGATTTTTTCCCCGACGATTTGCTTAAAAATTACTCGATATACTGTCAAAATTACAGAGAAGAGTTTACCTTTGGGGGTAAGCTTTTCCCGATGACCTTCCTAAAAACACTCAGGAGATGTTTGTTGTTCATATTTTATAAATACATGTGACATAAATAACCTAGCTATATGGTATAATTCCCTCATCCGGAAAAACTAGAAATGGTATATTACTTTTGACAGTAAGTTTTACCCTGCGATTTTCTCAAGAACGACTCAGGCGATTGTGTTCGTATTTCATAAATAAATGTTTTACGAAAACAGTAACAATATAGCATAGCTCGTTTGTCCTGAAAACATCCACAAGGGATAATTTATTCTTGGGGGTGACTTTTTTCATGATTTTCTCAGAAATTATTCAGACGTTTTTGCTTATAGTTCACATACAATTATATCCTTACTAATTCTAATATATGGATCAAGTTATTTCTAACGAAAATATGACTAATGGGTACTTTACTTTTGGGCCTGAAGTTTCTTCTAGCAAAGTTTTCCAAAATATTATTTTATTCGCAATTTCCCAAATAAATGTTTCAATAATAGTTACAGCCTAACATAAGTCATTGTAAAAAATTCGAGAGAGAAAGTACAGTGCGTTTGCTCCTTATCCTTTCTTAAATATATATTTTTTAATGTTACACCTAATCACAATTTTCCGAACGAAATCAAAACTTCTTTTTAAATGTGCCTTGTTGTGGTCAAATGGTTCAAGTGCATTTGTTCTGGATTTGATTTCCAGTGAGAGCTAGTGTATTTTCATCCAAGAGATGTGACAAGTCGGTGCAAAGAAAAAAGTGTTTAAATAAGCCTAACCAAGCTAATCAACAAAAGAAATAATACAATGTTACGAAATTATCGTAGAAATGTTGTTAATATTAGGTAGGTGCGACTGAAATGTCCAAACGATTATTGTCAATTCCAAAGGCCTTTGTTTTCGTCCGGCGGGAGCTCATGTGGTTCGGATTCTACGTTAATCAGTAGTTCCACGTCTCATGTAGCCTCGCTGCTGAAAGGGACGTTAAACTCAAAATCAAATCACACATCTTTGTTTTCGCCTTTGTTTTAAATGTCTCTGTTCATGAGATCCTTAGTGGCTAAGCGGTTAGCGTACGCGCCTTTGGCGTAGAAGATCCGGCTTCGATTCCCGGCGAGAGCTCACGTGCTTCGGAGTCCACGTTAATCAGTGGGCCGACGTCTCATATAGCTTCGTTGCTGAGCGAGACGTTAAACTCAAACTCAATGTCTTTGTTCATAAATGTCTTTGTGTATGGTTTTGCATATACGTGGCATGGACATTAAATTTTGATTTCTACGCCATATGTATCTAGTTACATACACAGCTATAGAACGAACACAACAAACTTGGAATATCTACATTGTTTGCGTATGGAAAATAATCACGCTCTACTGTACAGGAGAGCCGTGTGTATGGAATTCCATACACATGGCAATCAACGTAATAAGAAATGTATAATAATAATAATAATAATAATAATAGTAATAATAATAATAGTAATAAACAGAAAACGATACGATCACTTACATAATTTATAAATATAAGTTAACATTTAATAAGCATATAACTGCAATGGAATTAAATTGTTTCTCTCTCTCCCTGAACGCAACAGCCCTTATTGTGCTAAGGCGTAGAAGGGAACTTGTGGCACTCACGATTTGGGGCGGTGTGGGGTCACAACTTCGGATCCCTTTGTTGTTAGTCCTAGCTTTCTAGACGGATGCAGTTATTCCCGGTAGAATATACAAGCAAATAGATTTTGTATTACTATTAAAGTAAATAATTATACTCATTCCCTCAATATGATACTTGTGGTTGCTTACCGTATACAGACAGCTGATCCATGGAAGAATCGTTAATAATAATAATAATAATAATAATAATAATAATAATAATAATAAATAACAGAAGCTCGACAAATATTCTTGCAAATAATAGGAAAAAGTTTTCGTCACACAGTTCACTTTGCTGGACACACCAGTGTGCCGCGTTATACCGATTGTGGCACACTGGAATATAGGGTATGTTTTTTTTTTTAATTTTTTTCCAACTATTCCAACTGCCTCAATTGAAATGGATCTATAATAATAAGATGAGTTGATTTTTGAGTTTAACGTCCCGTTCAGCAGCGAGGCTATATGAGACGTGGACCTACTGATTAACGTGGAATCCGAACCACATGAGCTCCCACCGGGAATCGAACCCGGATCTCCCACGCCAAAGGCGCGTACGCTAACCACTTAGCCACGGAGGAGCTCTATAATAATAAGATAGTGAATTTAGTCTTCTTACCCTTCGATTTAGAAATAAGGTTCGCGAGAATTTCATAAAAGAATAATATACTCAGAATTGTATATAGTAGTTTGTTTTATTCGAAATTACATACTTCCTGCAACTGTTTTTTGATTGAAATGATTTGAAATGAAATCTTTAAGTTTTACGTCCCACGTTTTTGCCGGATAGGCTAAAGGATACAGTGATGATAAGAAATGAATGAAATTATCGAGTGAAGAAAGTGGGATAAAATGGGAGAACCTCGAGAAAACCCACGCACAGTGTTTGTCCAGCACAAGGTTCACTTGGCGCGAGCATAGATCGAACCAAGGACTCCATGCACCAGAGATGAACGCTCTACCACATAAACACCGTAGGCTCTGAAATTACTTAAAGGAGAAAGGGACTACTTTATGAATACTTAATGACGAACACATTTGTTAAAAAATACACGCTTTTCGTGAAATATTGCTTATAGACAGGGGCGGATTAAGGCTTTTAGGGACCTAGAACCGACTGTTTTAAGGGGGCCCTATGTTAAGAATAGTTCCAGTTCATAAATTTTCTTTTCTGCCTTCCACAGCCTCATAGGCTTATGGAACTACTGAGAACTATGGTGTAATATTTGAATGTGCTCCAAGTTTAGAATAATTAGTTTAATTAATTCATTATTAACAATTAAATAATTGCATTCATTATTAACAGGTAAATGCTGCTGATAGAAAGACTTAAATCTAGCGATACCGCGAGCGTAACGAGCGGAAAAACAATAGCATCGGTCTGAAGCCTATAATATAATAAGTTGATTACTATATTTTAGTATTAAACAGAGGGATTTTAAAGAGCCCCCTGAGCTTGGGGCCCCGAAGCCTGGGCTCCATTGGCTCCGCCCTTAATCCGCTAATGCCTATAGATTATAAATTAAAGGGGACGGGCTGGGTCCGTTCTAAAAATTCCGGCTCGTGCAGACCTCTAGCCCCTGTGTATATGCTATCTTTGCAAATACAGTAGAGTTTCGCTTATCCGACATGAAACAGGCAGGCAGAACGCCGGATAATATGGATGTATTAAGGAAAGACCTATTAAAAGTCAAACTATGATATAATTTTACATATTACGCATCTAATTATCATGTTTTGCAAGAAACAAATACAATGCATTGACTCAGTGACGTATCCAGCGTGAGGTCCTGGAAGCTGTCCCTTACCAAACCTCAAGCACTTTTTAATAAACCTACTTTTTCCCTTTTGAGGTTCTTTTATGTCAGGTTACTTTGAGTCAGTGTCCAAACTGTGGACAATGCCTTGTTGTTATAATTCTAACAAGTAACACTTCCCAAGTGTAACACTCCGATTTTGATAAAATTTGGCACGTAGATACTACATATAAAATAAACAAATAAGTGCTTCTTTATTTTTTGCTGAAAAACGGTTTTAGTGGGCAAAAGCCCTCACCCAAAATTTTGAAAGTTGACGCCCGATAGGCAAAAACAAGTGGACCAAAGTGAACGAAATTGTGAACAGATATTGCGGACATAAAATTAGGAAATACGTGTTTTGTATTTTCCTGGAAAAACCGACTAGGTGGGGCACAGACCCCTCCAAACCTTTGATCATGAAATATCAAAAGTGCTAATAACAGTATGCCAGAAGTGCCTAAATTTACACGAAGAATTGGAACAAAACTTTGTGTTAGTACAATAAGCAAAAAATAAACAAATACGGCTTTTTTATTTCCTGCGAAAAAACGGTTTTAGGGGGCAAAAGGTCCCACCCAGAATTTTGAAATTGGACGCAAGAAAGGCAAGAAGAAATGGACCGAACTGAATGAAATTGTTCACAAATGTTGTAGAGGTAAGATGAGGGAATACGTACTTCGTATTTTCCTGAAAAGAAAAAAAAACTGTTGAGTGGACCGAGGCGTTGAGTGTCGGAAGGAGAGGACCGAAGCGAATGAAATTGTCTGTAGATATTGGATATGAAAAATAAAGCCTCTCGTGTTTCACAAGCGTCTCCATCAGATTTCTTGAAATTTGGCAGATCAACAACAAGCATAAACAGTTAGCGTATTTTGTAGTATATCACGAGGCAACTTTAACCCTTATAATGTTTTTCCGCATAAACAAAAACACGTGCCGATTAACTTCCTGTTTGTTGTTGATGTGCCAAAATTGATAGGGACATCTTAAAAACACGAAAGTTCTTATTTTACATACAGTCTATACAATATCTACACACAATTTCATTTGCTTCGGTCCATTCCTTCCTGCACTTTTACGGTAATATTTACTTTTTTTTGGAGGGGCTCTAGGGCCCAACACTGTTTTGTCGTACAAATTAAAACGCATTTCATTTATTGTTTTGCAAATTGTCCCTATACGAAGTTTCGTTGCAATTCTCCATACTCTTTAGGAACTTCTGACGTATACTTATTTGCACTTTTAATATTTCGTAATCAGCAGCTTAGAAGGTCCGTTCCCCACTCAACCGCTTTTTTTTTTTTCAGGAAAATACGAAACACAATTACCTTAATTTACGTCTAGAATATCTATGCACGATTTCAAAATTTTGGGTGGGGAATTCTGCCCCCTAAAACAATTTTTTTGCAGAAAATAAACCCGTATTCGTTTGTTTTTTGCGTATTGTCCCTACACAATGTGTCGTTCAAATTCTTCATGTCCTTTAAGCACTTCTGACATACTACTATTAGCACTTTTGATATTTCACGATCAAAGTTTTGGAGGGGTCTGTGTCCCACCCAAACGTTTTTCTTTTTCTTTTTTTTTCAGGAAAATATGAAACCCGTATTCCCTCATTTTTCGTCTGCAATATCTTTGCACAATTTCATTCATTTCGGTTCACTTCATCTTGCCTTTCGGGCGTCAACTTTCAAAATTTTGGATGGGGGCTTTTGTCCCCTAAAACCATTTTTCCGCAGAAAATAAAAAAACAGGTATTCGTTTAGTTTTTGCGTATTGTCCATACACAAAGTGTCGTTGGAATTCTTCGTCCTTTACACACATCAGACATATTGTTACTAGCACTTTTGATATTTCATGATCAAAGGTTTGGAGGGGTCTGTGCCCCACCTAACCGTTTTTCCAGGAAAATACAAAACATGTATTCCTTCATCTTACGTCTGCCATATCTGTGCACAATTTCGTTCACTTTGGTCCACTTTTTTTTTTTTTTTTTTTTTTTTTGTCTTTCGGGCGTTAACTTTCAAAATTTTGGGTGAGTGCTTTTGCCCCCGTAAAACCGTTTTTCCGCAGAAAATAAAAAAACATGTATTCGTTTATTTTATGTGTAGTATCTGCCTGTCAAATTTTATCAAAATCGAAGTGTTACACTTGGGAAGTGTTACTTGTAAGAATATACCGTAATGCCATTGATACCAGATGGAATTAAAGAACACTTTTAAATGGGATTACAATTTCGTTTCCGTTCTGTTTATAACATTACTGTATTAGAACGATACACTCATTGCCATTTGCTATTTTTGTTATGTGATATACGTAGCAGACAGTTTTCCTTACATGTCTCTAGAAAATATTTTTTTGATTTCGTTTGTGTTAGAATGCAGTTTGACCGGTTCATAAATGAAAAGTAAGAAATGTTTAAGAGAAATACAGAACTGTTGCATTATTATTATTATTATTATTATTATTATTATTATTATTATTATTATTATTATTATTATTATTATTATTATTATTGATATTTTTGAAACATTAGAATTACGTGCTTACGAGCTTTCGTGTCGGGCCCCCTCCGAAAAGTAGAGCTGGATATGTGCCTGCACTGAATGATAGACGTATGAGTCAAGATATAGACGGGCGTGCTAGGCGATCGAGTCCGGAGCATCAAAAACAGACTAAGACCACAACTTGCAGTATTTCTTGCCAATTGATGCTGCTTTTTACCTGCTATGATATGTCGGATAATAATGTGAAATAAACGAAGGTCAAGACCATGGCGTATTGGTGTTTCGTGCACCTAGACCTGTAAAATATTTGTGCCGAAAACATCTTTCACCCACTAGCTAAATTTGTGGGTATGATCGCACATCTTGCATTATAAAATATAGTCTTATAAAGAATATATATAGCACGCTAAAAACCTAAAGACCAAATTGAATGATTTTCTATAGTTTTCTTTTTTAATAACGGGAAACGTGTTTATTTCATCACGATAAATCACGTTTGATACTAAGATGTCTGTTTCTGTCTATATATTTTTTTCATACTTTATTGGAGACAAATTTGTTTTTTTTTTTCAAGAAAAGAGGATGATAAAAGAAGCTATATAACAGCATAAACTGAAAGCAATGGCTATTACTAATAGTACACAATTCTAAATAAATACGTCATCAGAGGAAACAAAAAGTTATTTCTTTATTGTATTGTTTCAGTTTTTATTAACATACAAATTATACACTTCTATAATATTTCGTAAAAAAAAATTGAACAGGATCGGATGAGATTCGATCTGGGGTCAAAACAGTATAAGAATTACTAGTCCGTCACTCTACTCACTTGACCACACAGACTTTCTTTTATTGCCTATCTTTTTCTTAAGAAATAAATACTCATGGCTATAGAGCATGTCACTTCCAAACTTAAGACAACAGTTTTTCTCTTTGTTTATATATTTCCGTACAGCATCTTGGTTACAGAAGCTAATTTATATTTGGCAGACAATTTACAACCTAGATTTAAGCCAATAAATGCAATATTTTACTCCAATTTCCTGTTCCGTGATTCAACTGTTCTGTTATCAATTCTGTAATTCCCTCTACAATCGTGCTGTGCTACTCCAAAAATTCCCTCGAAAACATTATTGCCAGTATATACAAAACCGAACATAATTTTGTTTTTTGCTTATATTTTTATTATTTTATTATATTTTTTGGAAATATCTCCTTAGATGGATTGCTTTCTATTATCTCCACATACTAATAACTGAATTTTACCCATAAACATAAGGAAAATGAAATAATTGCGAAAAATCGTGAGTTACAGTATACGCGCAATTTTTTTTTTTTTTTTTGCGCATGGGAGTACCTTAGCGTTTATAATTCACGAGTGATCCTTCAATACTCACTGACTACAGTAGCTATGCATTGCAGAGGTGAGTTCTTTATCATTATGAAACTCGCACGGTTATAAGATTACAACTACTATTCGGAGGGATAGTGATAATTGTGTGATTGGACGGTGTATATTTCGTACTTTAATCTTGTTTTTGATTGAGTAGTTACTTTCGTTAAATATATATTTCTTAATTTTCTTCTGAATAAGAGCGAACGAAAGTTGTCAAATTGCAAATACATTATTTTAATATCTTTTAAAATAATAAGAAGAATAACAACACCATGTTTAAAACTCATTTACAATATTAAGAATTATTAATTAGACTTTTTGTAAGTAGATTTAAAAGATCTGTATTAAATTTTCAGTTCTTCTCGTATATCTATTTAAATATTTTTTTATTGTTTTCTTCTCCAAACATTTATTTTCTAGTGCTTCACCGAATGTGTGTTCAATTCAGCGGGATGGGTAAGTACGTTCTACTCTTGTAAGTACAATTGTTTCATAGGAGAAAAATTTAAGTTTTTTTTTTTTTGAGTAGTTGAACTAAAATATCATTTTTTTTGGACAAAATAATATCCATATTGTTTGTTTTTCGTCCAATAATATATCTATTAAAATGCTACGAAAACTATAAAAACGCCTATACTTCAACCTCTAACTTTGAATTTTAAACCTTTGCTTTACGATTATTTGTGATTTCACGTTTAACGACGATAATATTTTAAAGTGTGTGTACTTTAAATAAATTATTTAAATATATCTTTATATATATATATATATATATATATATATATATATAATTTTATGTTTTAAAACTATTGTTCAAAGCCTTTGTATTTTAATTAGCCTTCTCCAAAATCAATGCAATTGAATTGTGCTGCCATCTTTGAAGTTCATTTAAATTACACGTTTGTGAACGTTTATATGTTTGTGGCAAATCCTTTCGACAATAAGATCTCAGAAACTACAGTCTATAGAAAGATCACGTTTTCACTGATCGGTTGCAAATTTTGCGTAGATGGTCCAGTTCTAATTGAATATTTAAAAAAAAACATGGCCATTATTTCTTTATTACATTTTTTACTTGTATACTGCAAGTGTTGAAATTTAAAAAAAAATAAAAAAAAGGTAAATCATTATATCTTACGCATTATACATTCCAACACCACATAATTGCATATTTGGGTTGCATATCCCTCAGGAGCTTGTTTCATGGCCAAATTATAATGAAAAACAAAGGGTAACCATTTTCCCAGTCTAAGTTAATCCTTTCGACAATGAGATCTCAAAAACCACAAGTGCTAGAAACTTAACGTTTTTACTGGTCGATTCCAAATTTTGTTTAGAATGTCCAATTCTCATTCAAATTTTGAAAAACCATGTCGTTATTGTTGTATTCAACATTTTAGGGACCGTTTTGAGCCCATGAGATTAACATTGTTGCAGACCGAAATTACAGTGTTAGGCAACGAGTAGAGGTTATGTCTGGCGGGTTGACGGACATTGCAGGCGCTTTGCTTCAATCTGAATTGCATAACCTATTGCGTGCTGGCAACTTCAAGGGCCTCAAGAGACGCAATGATGCGTACTTTTACGGATATGAATTTATTAGAAAAAATATTTCCACCTGATATCGTGTTAACTAACTAACTCTATGGCTTATGGAACCCGGAGGTTCAATGCCGCGTTCACAAAAGCTCTCCACTGACTTCTATCCTTAGCTAACTCCATCCAGTTTCTACTTTGTATTCCAATCTCTGCGAGATCCATCTTAATATTGTCCTCCCATCTGCGCCTCGGTCTTCCTAATGGTCGTTTTCCGATTGGTCTTCCAGTCAAGACTTTGAGAGCGTTTCTACTTTCTTCCATTCTAGCTACATGACCCGCCCACCTAAGCCTCCTAGACTTGACGACCCTAACATTATTGGGTAAACCACATAAATTATGTAGTTCCTCGTTATGAAGTTTCCACCATTCCCCATTCCCGTTCCTCTTGGGTCCGAATATTCTTCTCAGGATCTTGTTCTCAAATACTTTCAGTCTATGTTCTTCCCTCAGAGTAAGTGACTATGTTCCGCAACCATATAGAACAACAGGCATGATTATCGTTTTATATATTTTAAGCTTCAAATTCCTCGACAGAATTCGCGACGGTAAGAGATTTTGAACTGAATAGTAACACGAATTCCCTGCTTTTAGTGGACATTTAATTTCCCCGTGAATATGATTTTCCTCTGTTAATATTGATCCTAGATATTTGAAACTATCCAGTTTATCAAAAGTATTATTTAATATTTTAGCGCATCCATAATTTGCTGTATTTCGGTCTCGACGCACTTCCATGTATTTAGTTTTTTCTGCATTTATTTCTAAACCCATGTCCCTGCAAGCGTTTAATAAGATCTCTGCATTTCTTTCTATTGTTCTCCTATCATCTCCTATTAAATTTACATCATCAGCATATGCCATAACCTGGTGAATACCATTCAACTGTAGACCCTGGTTGCTATCTTTGATTTTCCTTATAGCGTATTCCAGAACGAAGTTAAATAATAATGGCGACAACGCATCTCCTTGTTTCAGGCCATTTTCGATGTGAAATATTGAAAATCGGTGCGACATAATACATCTTTGTGTGACTCTTCTAATCTCCACAATATTAATTTCTCGCTGATTTAAGCACAACTTCACTCGCTGTTCTATATACAGGTTATGAATGAATCGTCGGTCTCTGCAGTTGATCTCGATTTCTTTAAATATTTTCAGAAGTTGCGTCCAATTGACCCGGTTGAAAGGTTTTTGTAAGCCGGCGAAGCACAAAATCAACTCTACATCAAGAACTCGTTAACTCTCATCAACCACATAGCATGTCTGATGTGTTTTCCTTTCTGGAATCCAAACTGATCTTTCTCTAACATCTCTTCTCTCTTACTTTGCAGCTGTCTGTTCAGTATGCGCGCAATAATAATCTTTCTAATGTAGGAAATAAGGCTAATGGTTCTTTGATTACTTTCGGGTAATGCAATCATTGTAACATGAAGAAAATCCTTTGGCTATTTTCCAATCAGGTAGATCTTGTTAATAAGTGAAGTCAGTACTTTTATTATATTGTCTCCTAATCCCTTGAGCAACTTTACTGGTATGTCGTCGTCCCCACTGCCTTTCCTCATTTGCATGCCTTCGATGGCTTCGATGGCTAAATTCTACGTATTCTTTGATGACCACTGACTTGTTGATCTTCGATTTCACAGGTTAGTATACCTTTGTCAGATTTCCTTCAAATTCATATGCTTTCTGATACATCAGATCATAGCACCCCCGCCGTTGAAGTTTCATTATTTCATTACATATTTGTTCCATTTACTTTTCTTCGGCTTTGTCCATCTCTTTTCTCAGTTCATTACTCAACTCTCTGTATTCTTTGATGTCCATGATTTCTTCTCTTCTACGTTCCACCATCTTCTTAAGCATCACTTCAGTTATGCATGTTTTTTTTCGATGCTATTTCCATCCTACCAATGGTATTGTGGGGTGTGTTTAGTAAAATCTGTTTAACTATTTCCCAACTATTCTCAACATTGCCTACCATATCGCATGTTGCACAAAATTTTTCTTCAACCATTTCTTTCACATCACTGTACATACTACTTAGTCGCTCTAAGTTCCATTTTCGATTTCTCCTCCTATTCTTCTTGATTGACATTAGCCAGGTTAACCTTTCTGCCACTAGAAGATTGTGATCCGAATCAATATAGCTCCAGGTAGTGTCTTCATCTCTGGTACGCTATTCCTGAAACGTTGCTTCATAAGAATGCAATCGGTTTGGTAGCGTATCTTTATCTTGTAGATTTGACCACATCTCTTTCTTCTTGATACAAAATCTCACTAATCTCATTGTACTAATCTCACTTCTACTTCATTGACATCGTGGTCGGTTGTTGGCATATGTACTTGCATTGTCACAATATACACTGGTGTTGTACTTAGTTTTACAAGCATCAAGAAGTGACTGCTACTCTTTACACTACTTGCACTAATTGCTACTTCGTTCTTCATTGCTATCGTGACACCATTCACTGCCTTATTGCTACACGAATAGAATGTATTTTAATTTTCGGATATTATCTTTTCCTCGCTATCTCACTTCACTCAAGCCCACTATGTTCTCTTTACATTTATCCATATTTACTTTTAAATTTTAAGTTTAACCGCACGTCGTAAAGTTGATACGTTACAGGTTCTTACCTTGAAATGAAAGTTATTAGTATTTACTACTCTGATGATTCTTCGCGGAGTAGTCCCTACCTAGAGATCCGAACGGGGGACTATATTACCTTCGAAATGTTTTACTTCAGGACGAACCATCCTTATATTTATCCTCCTTTTTCGTCCCTCCTGGGGAGAAAAGGATAATGTGATAGTATTCCCATTTTCTGTCTACATCTCCATGCCGTTGACCACCTTACGGTTCATCAGCCTTTTAGGGCAGTTTCCCCTTCTAAGGGAAACAAGGTAGCCTGACCTTCACCCGTTCATCCACTTTCCAGGAGGTTGTTGGCACCTGGTAGAGATTGACTCCTTATCCCGGGAGCCCCTCTGTCGCCACCTACGTTAGGCACTTAAGACGTGTTCGCTTTCTTCCGCGTGAAGGTGTCGATTAGGGTTTTTTTTTTTTTCGTTTACAAAGAGACCCGAAGACATTTCTCTTACCTCTCCAGTACTTTTAGACTGCCAAGTACACCACTATAAAGACACTTATATATCGGGTTGGGAAGATTGCGTGCTACAGTGACATTTAGCACTATGTCGGCGGTAGTTCACTATCAGAAGACCTCCCCTACCGAATTGATCTCATTGAAGTAGCCAGACGAAGTGTGTTCTGCAGAAAGATTGTAGTTCTCTAGTAACCAAGTTAGTGGAAATTATAGCGCTTGGTACAGCAACTTGGAAATTAGTCCCAGATGTGGCTAGATGACTTTAACGACTGGAATAATGCGAGGTAGAAGACAACGGGAAACCAACATTCTATTTTTTCCTAGTTTGCTAACAGCAGAAAGAGAACGTATGTACAATGTTTTTTTTTTTTTTTTTTTTTGGCAGATCAAAATATAGTTCAGGAGGCAAAATAGCACGCCAATCGGATCTCAGGGAGGGAGCTGTCTTGGAAAGGACTATTGGACGAGTGACTATCAATGTTAGGAAGATAGATAGAGAAAGAAAGACAATCAAGAGTAGAATGTTTAGGATAGGGACGTAGAACATACGTACCACGTTACACGGAGGAAATTCAGAAAATCTTAAAGAAGAAATGAAATAAAATAATCTAAACTTGTAAAGAGTTTGTAAAGTTAAATGGGAAGGTAATAGAGAGTCAAACAGCGAGCACATAAAATGTTTTATGGAAACGGCGGTCATAAAGATGTGAGAATAATTCTTAGTAAGTGTTTAAAAAAGAAGGCAGTGAAGTAGAATTTGTTGATGATAGAGTTATGATGAATAATTCTTAGTAAGTGTTTAAAAAAGAAGGCAGTGAAGTAGAATTTGTTGATGATAGAGTTATGATGTTAAGGTTTCAGGAAAAAAGAGAGAATCTGGTGGTAATATAGACATACGCACCGACAAATTCGCATACAACTGAAGAAGTAAAGAAAAATATGAGAAAATAGAAGAAATTATAGACAGGGAGAATAGGAGTGCATGTGTAATTCTAATGTAAGATTTCAATGCAATTGTGGAAGAAAACCAGGAAGGTACAATCGTACACAAATATGGTTTAAGTGAACTAGATGAAAGGGGGAGAGGGGTTGGTCAGTTTTGTAGACAGAATTCACTAATATTTGGGAATACTTGATTTAATCAGCACAAGAGAAGAAAGAGAAGAAAATATACATGAAAAGGATCAACAGACGGCCGAAGATATCAAATAGACTACGTTATGATTCAAGACAGATATCGTAATAGCTTGGAGAGTGCGAAGACGCTTCTCGGGGCCTAACTCTTCTCTGATCATAACCTTGTCCTGAGCGAAGTGAATATTCAGCTCGAAAACGTAGCAGAAGAAAAGTAGGCAACAAGCTGTTAACCACTGAAAAGTTGAAAACCAAAGAAATAAGAAATTATTACGAGTTCAAAAATTCGAAGAAAAATACTCAAATGAGAAAAGGATAGATGCAGATAGTAGCAGACTTTGTGAACATATTAAACATTGCAAAGAGCAGCCTCCATAAGAAGTAGTAATTTATAGCGATCATAAAATGGCTAAGAAACCATGGCTACAGAACAGATATTGCAGAAAGGGGCGTGGAAACAGGTTGATACAGAAGAGGGTAGAAAGATGTACAGAAAGTTAAACAACAAGTTACGAAGGGATAAAGATAGAGCAAGGAAAAGGTGTTACTAAAGAAAATGCGAGGACATAGAAGAATTTGGAAATATGAGAAAATGTACAAGGAGGGAAAATCTATGGAACTTCGGAGGAAATAAAGACTCGTTACAACGGCATACAAAATAAGAATGTAGGTGTAGTCAGCAAGAGAAATGACATTTTAGAAAGATGGAAAGCATCTGTTGAGTTATATAGGAGTAGTGTTGGACCCTTTCGCTTAGATATTGAAGTAGAAAATGAAGTAGACTAGCATGATAAAAGGTTTAGTATTCTTCGGGATGAGTTCGGAAAAGCTCATATTGAAAACGGAAAGGCAGCCGGGACAGATACTGTAATATACCAATCGAATTCATTAAGAATATTGAAGACAAGGGCAGGAAAGGATTGTTCCTGCCCTGCAATGAAACATATGAAACAGGAGAGTGGCCAAAAGATTTCCTGAAGACAATCATGATATCGATGTTTAAGAAACCGAACCCAAAAAGATGAGAAGATTACCGAACTATAAGTCCCATATTGCATGCAGAAAAATTTTGCTTCGAATACGGAAGGATGTACGAAAGAATAAATGAAAATTTTAAATAGGAAGAGTTTGCGTTCAGGAGAAGTAAGGACACAAGGGATGCAATTGGATTATTATAAATGATGATCAGTGAAAGGCTTATAGAAAAAGGGAAAGAGATGTATGTGGTACTTATTGATCTAAAAAAAAAAAGGGGGTTCGACTGTAAAATAGGAACTATTGTTAGGAGTTCTAAACAAGGTTGAGTTGGAGTCGAAAGAGAAAACTCAGAAGAAACTTGTACAAGGGATGGATAGAAAGTAATGGCACAACTGTTATAATTCACAAATGGCTGTATTAACGGTGAAAATACATGCTACATGCCTTCAATGTATTCACCCCATGTCCGCAACCTTCTGCCACACGTATTGAAAGCGCCGTACTCCGTCAGTACTTTTTTCTCTGGTTATGTCTCCCAGCGACCGCCCTACGGCATCGAGAATGGCTTGTCTGGTGTTGTATCGTTGTCCACGAAATGGTTTCTTCATCTTGGCAAAAAAATCGTTCCAGAATCTCTCATTGCCAGGCACGTAAAAGATTCGTCACAACTTTGGCTGTGTGACAGCGTGCATTGTCATGCAAGATGATGGGGGTTCGTACCAAAAGATCAGGGCGCTATCTCCGAAGTGCGGGAGGCAGATGGTGCTGAAAAAAACTGCAATAATATAGCGCATTCACAGTCTGCCCTTCTGGTACAGCATTGTGCAACTCTTTGAACATCATATACCACAATCAACATCACCTTCAATCCGCCCTAATCATGGCGAACAGTCTTTGGCCGAGGGGAACCGAGATAACTCCATTCGTTGGGTTGGCACTTCAAGCATGGTTCGTACTATCGAACTCAGGCTTCATCAATGATGACGATCCTGCCTAAGAAATTGTCACCCTTCCTCTGGTGGTGGTCCAGCATCTCCTGTGTCATGCATAGCGGTGCCATATCTGTACCTCGGTAATGGCATGTGGTACCCAACGTGATGCAATTTTGCGGAAACCAAGGATGTCGTGCAGAATGTGCAGTACAGTTTTATGGCATACCCCGACCTCTACCGATAATTCACGCACAATCCACTGTCTGTCCACGTCCAGCAAGGATGCAAGTAGCTGAATCATCGTGTTATCCACTGGTGAGCGTCAAGAGCATTGGCGGTCTTTCACGTTCTCCTTGCCTTCACGAAACACTTTAACCCATTGCGCCACGATGCGGTATGGCAACCTGCATTACCACAGGCTTCGCGCAGTCCCTGATAACATTCTCGTGAACTACGACCACGTGTCACTTCAATTTTCATCCTCGAGCGCTGTTCCTTTTAGTGAACATTGTTTAGAGGATGTCCATTCGCGATACCAATATCACGCCACTGCCCTCGCTGACTGGCTGACACTACAGCATTCTCACTC
Organism: Thermobia domestica; assembly: GCF_964235325.1. Classification (NCBI taxonomy): domain Eukaryota; kingdom Metazoa; phylum Arthropoda; class Insecta; order Zygentoma; family Lepismatidae; genus Thermobia; species Thermobia domestica. The sequence continues at coordinate 290,260,252 of NC_137454.1, forward strand.
ACCTCAGTTCCCCAACTGACATTACCTTTGCACGCGCTGCCACCTCGCGGTTCTCCTTACTTACATGGCGCGTGCCAGCAGGATTGCCAGTAATTTTTATCCATCCTATGTATATGAACCAACAAGTAAGTGTTAGAATAGGGGAAGAAATGGCTGAGGAAAGTACAATTGGAAGGAGTTCGACAGGAATGCTGTCTTTCGTCAACATTATTTAATTTTCGATCTAAGAGGAATAATGAAAAAGAGCCTACATAATGAAGATGGCATTCCTATAGGAAGTAGAATGATTAGGTGTATACAGTTTATAGATGACATGGCGCTTGCTGCGGAATCTGAACAGCAAATCAATAAGATGTTGCAAAATTTGAGAAAGGGTTCTGAAGAATATGGGGTAAAAATAAATGTTATAAAGACAAAAGTCTTAGTGATTGGAACGAAGCGGTTGGTGTCAAATATAGAAGTAGGAGGGGACAAAATAGAACAGGTTACTAGTTTTCGATACCTGTGTAGTATTATTAATGATGATATGAAATGTGAACGTGAAATAAAAGCAAGGGTAGGAATGAGGAAAGAAACCTTTAGGAGGGAAAAAAGTCTATTTTGTGGAACCTCGAATAAATAGTTGAGAAAAATACTCACAAAATGCTTCCTGTGGAGTACGGTGTTTCTTCTAGACTTGTTTTTGGGGAACACTGTCTCCCCCGGAGCTCTGAGAGTGCCCCCCCCCCGAGAAGACCAAAATAATACGTCTATAATATATATAATAATAAATAGAATAGTATCAGCACTGTCCCCCCGGAACATTGTTTCTGAAAGAAACATTGGTTGAATATTGTTCTGTATGAGGCAGAAACATGAACATTACACAAAAATGAAGAAAAGCGACTGGAAACTTTCGAAATGTTAGTGGCAGAAGAATGGAGAGAACTAGCTCGGTGGAACGGAAAATGAATCAGAGGTGTTGGAAATAGTGGAGGAGAAAAGAACAATTTTAGACATTACTAGCAGATTACCCGTTCTTCGCACGGAGCGAATACATACTGGATACAAAGGACAATGGGAGCTGAATTTGGATTTAAACAGCATTGGAAGTCACACTTTTCGTGTCAACGGCCGCGAAAACTATGGATTCGACACAAATATCAATCATTTTATATATATCCCCTCCTCCTCCTCACATTGCGTGGCTGAATTTGCATTTGAACGGCATTGAAAGTGTCACTGTTTATCTCAGCAACCGCGAAAACTATGGATTCGACTGTAATATCGGTCATCGGACCAAACAAACAAAAAATATGAAGAAAACCATTCTCTAATCAAAATACAATGTTGGAAGTAAAATATCTATCTATTTCTTTAGACGAAACGAAGTAGAAATTATTGTTGAAAATACCTGTCAATGTAGAAAGATATTGTGAGGAGTAAAATAGGAGCAAGAGAAAATGAAGTAGGGTATGAACAATGTAGCATACCGTGTTGCTATGAAGAAAATTAGAAACCATCATGGAATATGTAAAACAACCTGAATTTGTTGAGATTTTTGAAATTATGTGTGTTTTTGTGAGAGGGGAAGGGATAAGGAAAATTGAAAAGAGTAGAAATTGGGATGTTTTATTTGGTAATGAAACAATCATGATCGAGTGAGAGTAGTTTTGGACAGGGAACCGAAAGGGGAATCCATGAAAATAAGAGTGCAAGCTGAATTTAATGCTGCTTTTTAGAAGAAAAAAAAACTATTAGAATATATTAAACTTTATTAAACACGTTTTAAATTAGTGTATAGATATTATGTATAAAATTTATGTTCTAACAAATTTTCAAAACTAATAGGTTTGAAGTAAAAGATATCATTTCGCGCCTTATAAATCTTCGGATTATCAAATTCACCAGATCGAAAGAGTTTACTTATTTATTCATTGTTTGTTACTAGTATTTAATTATCCTAAATATTTTCGAGGCATCTTCATGTATGTTTAATTAGATATATGATTTAATATAAAATTCTGAATAGATTTTATGAAAAGAAAAAAAAAAACATGCAAAAAATTTTGTCTTTGTAATTGTTGACTCAGTAATAATTTTAAAGTATGTTATAACCTTGGTAACACATTATAATACTGAGTTATATATTTTTACCGATTTATAATATAGGATACTTATCACATAATTTTAAATGAAATCAAAAGTCACATAGAAGGAGATTTTGTAGAATATAATATAAATATGTTTTGAATGTTAAACAACATATTCCAATATAAATATCACTGAATAACAAACAAGAATCGTCGAATATGTATAAAATGTTAGGGTGTAGAATTGCATTGTATAGTTTGTTGATGCATCAAATAATACTGTCTAATGTATGTTGTGTACAAAGAGAAGCTCAACTTGAACCTCGAGTTGAAGGTATAGTCAAGAGTTGGTGATAAAATATTCTCACCAGAAGTGATTGCCAACATATTTCAATGGCTTCAGCTTGGGAAGAATTCTTCAACTTAAAAGAAGTTTACGTATTTAATTTCCATTGAAGCATTGTTGAAAATAATGATAAGCGTATTAAACTCTAACAACTGTATCTACGAACTTCAACGGAACTCCGAGATCTATTGACGTTTTAATGTCAGTATCTGGCATTGTGTGCATCCATAAATTTGTGCGAAACTCAACAAATATGATTTCTCGTTGACCAATGGTAGATATTCTTAAAGTCTGTTCAGTGATAAAATCTCGATACGGTCTCCACTTTCGAGCATATTGTTTTCCAATTCAGCATTAAGATATAAATAAACTTTTCATTACTGAAAGACACATTAACTTTCAGAAACAAGGACTAATACAGTTCACTAATAAGAGACAAGGACTAATAAGAGATAGTGTCATTCGTTAGCAGGCTAAACTTAATGTAGCAACACTTCTAAAGTTGATTCCAATACGTTTTTACTAAAGACAATTTGTTAAACATGATTTTGAATAGCCCATCAGTGCAGTGTTAGTAAATTATAGTTTTTATACATTAAGCATATATGAAAAATCTGAATGATGAGATTAGCAAACAATATATTTGATTGGACGCTAAAAACAATATGTTTCCCTGGATATTTCGTCGTCTTCATCATAATTTTTCTTAACTTTTCAGGAGAGCAAATGTAAAGAACTTTTTTCTTCAAACTTTAAAATGTTATTCCGGAAAAAAAGTAAGTTGTTTACCAAATTTGAGTGAATATTACAATACATTAGGTAAATTACTGTTTCCGGAATAACAGTTTGAAGTTAAGAAAAAAAATAAACTTGCTGTCCTGGAAAGTAAGGAAAATTAAGGAACGACACTTCGCGAGAAGTTTATGATTTATATAATAGTGTTTTCTGAAAAGCTTTGTTATTGAATACGCGTATTGCGTTCAAAGTTGACAAACATTTTATTTAAATGTTTTCTTATTACCATTACTTGTGATAGGCAACAGAGGATGGTCAGGTAGTGGACAATACTGTTCGGGAAGATGTGTCACGTCAGGCAGATGGGCAATGGACTGAAGTTGTTGAATCAACTTTGAATGAATGTTTGGGAAAAAATTATAATCACGGTAAGTATTCTTTTGTACAATAAAAATTGTATAACTGGTGTTAAAAACATGTAGTTCAAAACTTAGAACTTTAGTAAAGTATTATACAAAGGAAAGACAATAAAGCATTTTACCGATAGTTCTTTGTATTATGAATATCCATCCGCATAACTCTTTAACAAGTAAGCAATTCAGTATCGTTTATTTTCTACCAATTTATGGATCTATTGTTTCTTTGGTGTGTTAGCTTTATGTGTAATTTCTAGTACTTATAGGTTAAACAAGACTAGAGTCCTCTTCGCTGTAAAGTTGCCTACTGAACGTGGCAGTTCCTCCAACAGAAAGAAGTACACTTTCCGAGACGAGATATCACTTTCGTGACTCATCTTTGATACGAGTCAACCTCTACTTTGGTCTCGTATTCAACCCTTTAGTTGTGCTGATCAAAACGACATTCATTATGAGGTGCACGCACTTAATTGTGACTACTCTATAATTCGGAAGTTCCCAACTTCTTTTGACTGACGATACAATTTATTGAATGTCTACAATATCACAATACACTGCTTTGAATTTTAAATCTATTTTGTAAAATTGAAAGTGACTATGTTTATGACCCTTAATCTATTGAACCACCCGACCGATCTCGATCAAACTTTCAACATAGATGAGGTTCGGGCCTTGAGTAGTTTTTATTATATCACTTTGATGTTGCAACTTAGGGCAGGGGAAGATATTTAAAAATGATCGAAAATGACTGATATTAGTGTCGAATCCATAGCTTTCCGGGTCTTGACATAAATAGTAACACTTCCGATGCCGTTTAATTCCCATTTTAGCCCCGCAATTTGGGAGGGGGAGGGAAACATATATAAATATGATCGAAAGTGACAGATATTACTGTCAAATTGATAGTTTTCACGGTCGTTGAGATGAACAATGATACTTCCAATCCTGTTTAAATCCAAATTCAGCCTCCATTGCCCTTTATGTAGAAAGTGAAATGTATCATCCCCGTGCGAAGAACGGGCGTTCTGCTAGTTAATAATAATAATAATTATGAGAATGCAAGACTAGTATACAGGTTTCTATAAAGTACAGACTCTATAATTGAATCAGCTGTTTTGAAAAGGTCATGAGTCAGAAAATAGCGAGTTCTTATTGAGTACGCTTTTTGTTGCTACCAACTGCTCTATACAAGTTGTTCATTTCGTACATTGATAAGAAAACCCTACTTCTCAAACAAAGGTCGATCATTCATGTCTAGAAGGAGTTTGAAAAATTAAACAGATTTTTGTTCGATTTTTTTTCATAGCTTACTTTTCTGACTCATGACCTTTTCAAAACTACTGATTCAATTGTAACACAGAGCATTATTCTTGTCGCTAGAGATATTAACCGGTAAACTCTGTCTCAAAATTGATTTTAACTAATTATTGAATGCTCCTTGATTTTTAAATTCTAAAATTTCGTGACAGCCTATGAATCTGCGCGACACACTAGTTGGGAACCACTGCTATAATGCATGAATTCTAGTTTGCTTACTGGCAGAATACACACGTTTCTACTTTCGATTTATATTGTTTTATTTTGTTAAAATCATTACAGCTTTCAAGTTTACTGTAGAACGTCGGATTCTGATGTGATAATAATTCCTAACATCTACATTTCACATTCTATGAATACCTCATGAATCCAGTGTTTAAAATGGATCTTTTCTTCTAAAAAGATCACTCATTTCTTGTGTGTAATATTAGCTCTGAATTAATACATAAACACAGCAATGAACTAAAATGTTATGGATCTATAGTTAACACTACGTTGTTGCCCTCTATTGTCTTAATTTCGTAAGTAAACGGTATGGGACACAGCACTAACTTTTTCATCTCATTTCCTTAAACTAAATCATATTGTGCTGTAGTTATAAATGAAATATATCTTTGTGAAATAAAAACAAAATTATAAGAAGTTTTAGGAAAACTTAACCGAAAGAAAACTCATCCCCAAAAGAAACTATTTCTTGTAGATTTTTCCATAAGAAATAACGTATGCCATATGTTAGGGTTATTAATGAAATGTTTGTTTAGAAAATAACAAAATCTCGTAAGTTGTTGGTATTTTATAAAATTGTTAGGGAAAACTCACCTCTAGAGTAAACTATCACTTTTCACATGGAAGTGACTTATGCAACATCGTGAGAATAATAATGAAATACTTATTTATGAACTATGACGAAAATCGGCCGCGTCATTTCTGAGAAAATAGGCTGCACAGAAACTTATCCCCAAGAGTAAACCACCCGTTCTCATTTTTGTAAGAAATAATTTACACAATGTTATAGAGCTATTAATGACTCGTTATTGATAAAACCGGCCAAAAAAAACTAACCCCAAAGAATAGATACCTCTCGTAAATTTTTCATCACCAATGACTTTGCTATACTGTTAGGTTATTAATGACACATTTATTTATGAAATATGAACAATATCAAGTAAGTCGTTATTGAGAAAATTGTCCGATAAAGCTTACCCCAAGAATAAACCACCCCTTGTAATTTTCTCAGGACAAAGGAGTACTCTCAAGTCATTAATGAAATGTTTATTTATAAAATATGAAACCAAATTGCCTGAGTCCGAAAAAAAACTCACTTCCAAGGAAAAAGAACTATCCTTTCTCGATTTTCCCAGAGATATGGCTAATACCATAGTATAGAGTTGTTATTGAAATGTTGATTTATGAAATATGAACAAAATCGTTAGAGTCGTTTTTGAGAAAATATCAAATTTTGATTTTCAACCTTTAGTAAACTACTCTTAGTTTAAAGGGTAGTAGGAAAATTTGAAAATTTTTCCTGGAGAATCACATAAAAACCGTAAGTTTAAAATTTGGTCTCGATGCGTTCAACGGCATGCCTGTAGGATGAATATACATCAGGATGAATAGACACACAAATGCCGAAAAATCACTTTTTCGGTATATATAGGCCATGAAACGATTTTTTTTTTCACGATCACCATACTTTCGATCTTCTCCCTTTTCGTCACTCAAAAGTAATAGAAAAGCATAGAAATAATCTTGGAACGATGTGTCGCATGATCCTCATTGTCATTAAACCCTGAATTAGCATGACGGTAATACTACTATTGCTGGTCAGGTGAGGCATTTTTTTCATGTAAAAATAAATAAAACACCATTAACATTGTATAATATTACCCAGTGGACTCACTGCAAACTGTCAGAACCAAGATCAAATAAAAGAACGTTTCTCTCTCTTGATAAAGTCTGTGAAATTAATGTGACTCATCATCAAATATATATGTATATATATATATACTTAAATTTTAAATAGAATGGTACTAAGACTAAGAATGAAGGCTTAAAGTAACACATTGTATGTATTCATAGACAAAATTTTTATACTTAAATATTTTATTTGTTTCGAAACAAGTAAGGTTACATTAAGAACTTGCCCGTACTGGAAAACAATAAGATGTATAGTAGTTAGTAAAGATTATTTAACACTAGAAGGACCAAAACTTTTACCTCCCCAGAAGTACCGAGCCGTCATTTTGACGGCTATTTAATTCCAAGAGATGTATATCATTTTTCTTTATATTTCTCTTATTTTAGCTTGAATTTAATCTGTTTAATCGACTAGCTTATGTTTTATGTAAGTTTTTCTCGTGATATAATACAGGGTGATCCACTAAACCCCGTCAATATATTAAATATAATATTAATATCGGAAGTTCGCCCACAGGACAGTGACAAAAAAATAATATAAAGGAATAATACTTGCATTCCTACGTATGAAATCCTTTTTATACTAGTCACGTGATCACCCTACCTGCCCTGTAAACATTGGCTGGGCTACTTTTCTTTAGCACAGACCCTGTGTATAATGCACCAAAATAATTAGTTTTATATCGAACTTTTTATTACATGGAAGTGAATTTACATTTTCAATATATTTTTATTTCAACTTGTATGCACTGAACTCAAGACAGCAACACTTTTTTTGCGCTTACACTTGTGTACAGTGAGTGGATTTCCTGATTGATCTTCATATACGTTTGTAGTGAACATATCCTTTTCTTTCTCATTCAAGCACATTTTTGGAAGTTCTCCTGTTTGGTCGCAGACTACCAATCACGGTCATCTGTTTCTTTTTCAAAGATTCGGCTCATTTCTAACCTGTAAGAAAAGTTATTGCAAGTAACATTCAGTCCTCTGTTGATAAAAGAATCCATCGCTTTCAGAACAATATATTCGCCTAATTGTAAGTTCCGACGTCGTTCTTAGTCGTTTTCCAGGTAGGGAAAGACTTTTAGTTCATACCGTGACTTTACAACTGCAAGCAATCAAATTTGAATCCAAATTTTTCAGGCTTGTTAGGCATACATTAAATGAATTTGCATCTCATCTTAGTAGAGAATAGCTTTCCATCCACACAAACACTGTCGTGGGTTTTACAGTGCCTGATACAATTCTCAATGAATAAGTTCTACCCAGATTATGTCAAAGCAAACTTGTTTGCTTTTAGCCTTGAAGAGCTAGGACATTTTTCACCAAATCGAAGATACTTCATTATTTCAAGAAATACCTTTCTTTCCATAATCTTTCCGTAAAACACTGGTCCACAGCTTATGTTCTATAGTTCCTTTACGGGTATATCTGAAGCTACACAAAATATCAATATTGCTAGAAATGAAATGGGTTCTGTAATTGACAGTAGACAAAGAGAATCTTGACGCTCTCTGAGCTTCAACAACGGTGCATTTCAGAATGTTTCTCAACAATGTTTCCTCTATGAACAAGCGAAAAGCACTACCAAAATCATCATCTTCAATATGATGTAACGCATAATATAATAAAGAGATTTCTCGCGAAGGATGTCGTGTGAGGCAGTATGCCCAGCATTGTTCTGTTTTTCCACTTTACTCTAATGTGTCCCGTGAGCTCCTATAAAAATATTTGATCGATTACTTCTAGAAACTTCTGTATCTGTTTCCTTCCTCTTATCCGAAGAAGTAGCTTCAGACACTGCATTCTCGCTACTACTGCTTTCTTCATCGAAGCAGTCTCCCTGTTGTTTTTCCAAGCGAAATTCATTTTCACTCAAATCTTAGAAAGTATGTAACATTTTATCAGAACATAAGTGAAGAAGAAAATATATTCAAAGAAGTGCCATATGACTTTTTTCTTACAGTAATGAAAAGCAAAAATAAAACATTTCAAATAGCAAACTCATTGGAAAAAATAACGTAAAATATTTCAAAATTTATTATCTCCATCAGAGATACTACCATATAGATACAACCTATAAAACAGTCCACATCAACAGCAAAATATAGATTTTTAAATGAGGCAGTCAAATTGACGGTCTGGTCCTTCTAGGGGTATACAACAAAAATATGTATTTATTTAAAATAGACAAACAATGTTTATATGCTATATCAAACCTCTCTTTAAAATAATAAAAGTCCTAAAGTATGGTTGCGTCAGTCAAAGAAATATATGAGATATAGAAAATTGTTTTAAGTGATGCCGTCAAAATGACGGCTTGGTCCTTCTAGTGTTAAGACATGTATAATTCTTTATTTTAGTTCAAAGCTGGCGGAGTTTTAAAAGTCATGCTCAGTATTCTTGTTAGGAACATGAGTTTGGGGAAGTTAGTAAAACCATCAAATGTAAAATTGGTGCTATAGAGTTACATTCAGAACTATGTGGCGTTCTGTTCAAAACCTATCTAACTTCGAATTTGAATACATCATTTTCTTTGTTTGGATCTTTTACAAATATATTTTTAAAGGCACAAGAGTTAGAGTTAATGAGTAAAAAACAATAACATTTAGTGACTATCTTCTTAATGCAGGTTAAAGTTTTCAATCTTACCTATCTCTACATGGCATCCGAATATGACCTTGTTTGTAGATCGCTCACCTCTGGTGCGAAGGAATCATTTTTCGACCATAGGGGATCGTGATTTTCTTTTATATCATGTTTTTGGCACATTTGTATTTTCTAGGCATTGTTGAATTTATTCCAACTACATTAATGGACTCTTAGTGTGTAGCGCATAACAGGAATACGTACAACAATATATATATATATATATTATTTATTTTATTTGTAATAAATATACAGGGTGTTAATGAACTATACCGACAAACTGTAAGAGGTGATTCCTCACATCAAAATAAGAGAAAAAAGTTCATATGGATCTAGGGTGAAAAGTGCATATCGCGAAAAAGACAAATTTCAAGAAGCCCTATTTTGAAATCGAGAGACTGCGGATGGTGGCCCTTATCAGCGTAAAGGAAGTCATGAATATACGCAATCCAAAAATGCATATTTCATTAATGTTCAATGGGTTTACAGATTATTCCCTGCAAGGTGAAATTCCCAGACATGCCATCAACCGAATTTTGAGATATGCTCTGACTTTATGATTGGTCCAAAGCAAGCAAACAATAAGACTTGATAGCAGTGAACACAGAATCCTTTGGCACGATGTCGGAAGTGTTAAGGGTCAGCAGCAGCACAGTTTCTAGTACTCGGAAAAACGTATGCTGCAATGTTTTCTTTCACGCTTACAAGTGAAGAAAACGTGAATATACTGTGAAGAAATACATATCATCACATGTTATTCCGAACACAAAAAACCATGGAGCTGCCGGTTCCTAACACTTCCTCCTTTCCTCCGAAGCATTCGATGTCCATTGTTGACAAGGCTTACCTCCTTCCTACTTTGGATCCTCCTTGAAATCAGGGTATATCTGAAAACTCTATTGGGAGCGTATCTGACAATTACACCTTGTAGGGAATACCCTTTACACCTATTGACAATTGATGAAATATGTACTTTTGGACTCTGTATGCGTGGCTTCCTTTACGCTGATAAGAATAACCATCCACAGTTTCTGGAATTCGAAATAGAGAACATGGAAATTTAGCTTTTTCGCCCTAACTCTGAAACTATGCACTTTTCGCCATAGGTCCATACGAACTTTTCCTCTTATTTTGATGGCAGGAATCACCACTAACAGTTTGTCAGTATAGTTCATTAACACCCTGTATAAACTTTCTCGATGTGTAATAAGCAATCAAACAACTACACACATAATTTTGCATCATTTTCCATAGGGGCTTATTTGGAATTAATCTGTCTGTTAATTAGCATTTATAAAATTTGGTTTAATTAATATTGAAGAATGAGTCCATATTTGAAACAACGAAAGTAGTTTTGTTTTGTCAACAATAATTTAAATAAACAATTTAAGCAAATCTTTCTAGTGGCATTTTACCACCCCAAGAAAGTTAGCGTCATTTATTTTCATTCAAAACAACTTGAACAAAATAGAATTTAAATTTGAAACTTATTAGTACTTAAGAGTACCACAAAAGTCAGCTATAAGAATTGTCCATCATGTTTACATCATAGAAATCTATAATTTATGTTAGGACATCATAAACGTAATTTCAGGTACTACTCACAACATTCCTTTCACGAATATTTCATGCAATGTCCTTGCTTAATTTCGCTTTGATGTGAATTTTACTTTGAAAGACTCTCAAGTAAACCTTTTTGTACAGAAAATAACTAATGAGAATTATATATAAGTGAAAAATTTTAGTAATTATTTTCACAAACTTTAGCTTACCACATAGGAATTTTATTATAAGAAATTGTTATTAGAAATTGACTAAAGTTTTCTATAATTTACCTGTGCTTTGTTATAGACCGACATGAAGGTGAGGGTGAATGTCAACCCCATTGTGCGAGAACAATGTTCTGTATGTTCTTCCATATGTTATTGGTATGTATTTAGCAATTAATTTCTACATAGACTTTTGTAGAATTCAATAAACTGGTTCTGAAAAGAGATTTTTACAGTGTGTAGTGTTAAAACCTATAACTATTAAAATAAGTGTCAATATTAAATGATCTTGAAATAGCGTGTCGCGAAAGTAAGTTCCACTTTGAAATATTTGTTTAAAACAAGAATATTAGGAATGATCAAAAAAATGGATCAAAAGATTGCGACCTTGGCCAATAATTAGTTTTTGGATCAGGAGCCACAAAATTTTTGAAAGGCCCCTAAAACGAGTTATATATATACAGAATAAGGCATCATACTCAATTAAGTGATAGTTTGGGTTTGGTTACACTACATGTAGTTCTCCAGATATAAGGCTTACAAGAAACTTTTTGACTGAAATATATTGGATCTTTTGATCCAAAAATACTGTATACATCTTGTCAATTTTTATTGTATTTGATAGAAGGACCTTTACGATGTTATGGTGGACTAAAGGCATTATATGGATTCAATGTGGGCACTGTATTGACGCGACAAGCATCTATGCGGAAATGTAGATCCTGCCAGATTTTTTAAAGCATATCTGGTGTGACCAATGTTGCTGCTTCTTCAATCCTAATTCGTAGTTCATCTAGGTTCTGTAGAAGGGGAGCCACGTAAACATGGATCTTTATGTAAAATCATAAGTATAATCCAGAGTTAAATCTGTTGATATAGCACGCCATTTCAAAGGAGCGTTGCCCAAAGGGCCTGTGTGTCCTATCCAACGTTGTGATTGGACCTCATTGAGGTATGAACGAACCTGACATTGATAAAGAAGTGGTGCCTCATGCTGCTGGAACACATAATTATGAGAGTCTTCTTTCATTTGTGGAATTAATCAAAGCTGGACCATATTCAGGTAGGACATGCCTGTCACAGTATCCTCTGTTAAAAAAAAAAAAAAAGACCGCTTCTGCTGTGGTATGGCACAAAAAACGTTGAGCTATGGTGAATCTCCTTCAACTTCAATGATTCTGTGTGAATTGTCTGTCCTTTATGTACGACCGTTGTGTCGATTCCGTTCCTTTCCAAATTTAAATAAGCAGAATGACTCAGCACCAACTAACGCCACTATTACAGCTTTGATTACCAGCGTCTCTGCTGACCAAATTGGAAACTGCACAAATCTGAAATGACATGAAAAAATAAAAATCTAAGGACCAGTTTATCATATAGAACTTACTTCATGAAATACAATGCAATAGTTTACTCGTAGTAATGTTTTTAAAGTCGGACTTACTTTAGAGACACGCATTTAACTAAAACAAAAATAAGCTCTATCGAGCAAATAACAGTAGTGTGCAGAATTATGATCCCTAAATAATATTTGGAATCTAATAATTGAAATCTAATTTGTATAATTCTTAGTATGTTCATTTCAAATTACTTTTTTAAAACCACGCAAGGATTTTGTATACGAATTACGATTACGTGAAAAAATTCACTTTTTAACATATTGGCTAAACAATCATTAAGTTTTGAATAATGAAGAAAAAATAGAAAAGTGAAACGAGGGCGGCCTGTACAAAGTAAAATGTACTAAATGTACAATGTACTAAAGAAAAAAGTAAAAAATATATAGACGTATTTGGTTACAGATTAGGTGAGCAATAATAACAATTTCAAAAGGATAGTGCATGTTTTTCCTTAAATAGAATGCACCAGTCATTTCCAATTGGCCAATGTATGACATAAATGCGAGAATGAAATGAAATTAATATTTTAACGGTTATGCTCTTTAGGTTAAAGAAGATCGTTGATTAATTAAAGTGAATTATTGTAAAATGAAATGTTTTGCCCTCCCATCGGGAATCAAAGCCAGGACCATGTAATATACCATTACAGTCTAATGTGATGATGTTTTTAATAGGAGGGTGCCCAAAATTTTTTTTTCCACCGACTGTACTTGACGTTTAACAAAAAATTTCTGGCTGTTCATATAATTCGTAAATTTGTTTGTTATTCTATTTCAAATTAACATGGAAAACTGTAAAACTTCATTAGGAATTATAGTTTTGGGAATCGATATCTTTATTTATATATTACATTAGTTATAAATCTTGTATATGGAGATGTAAATGGATTATTACAAGTCTTACGGTGTCAGTGCTATCTGAAAATATAGGTCTATCATTGGACGGAAATTTTCGAATAAATAACCAATCTAAATTTCGGCAGAATTTCTGGACCACCCTTCACCTCCCTTTTAGATATCTATGTCCTTCTGATATCTAGTTCAATCCAGATTTTACCAAAAATTATTCGTTTCAAAGCCCCACCGCCAAAAATGCTTTGTTTTGATTGGAGGATTCACCCACGCTATGATGTTAGAGCGCGATTATTCCCGTTCCTAGAATTTTGGTCGACGACATCAATTTTGTTTGCTTCGTAAATGGACTGACTCCTGCAGTGGTAAACATCAAAATTCAGGTAATATTTGGATTTTATTAACGTGTAAAATCGCTGGAAGTCTCAAGGAGCCATAAACTATTAAATTTTCAGAACAAAACTGGACTAAAAAGGCTGAAATAAGAAGTGCAATTTAGTGACGCCATGATTTCATCTACCGATCGCTATGGACAGGATTCAGAAGTAGTGTGATTTCCGTTTTCTTCTCCTAAAACCGGTTCTGAAGATTAGTGTTTCCCCTGATATTTTCACCTTCCAATTTTCCTGCTAATTGAGGGTTATAAGACCTGTCCATATATAGATTTGTTTATGTAGCTAGCGAGAGATTTTTTTTTAACATATATGGCGGTGTTCAATTTTGGCGTTGTTAAGATAGGTAGAATAATGCACGTGTAAATTTACAGTAAGGGCTCCTATCTGACTCCCAACTTGGGGGTACAGCTTCCAGCAGAGATGAGTTGAACATGTAGTTTGCTCCGGGTTCCTGCCCCTTCAGGGCAGGGGTCCTATTGTTAGCCAATACTTTGATATGTCCCCTCGGGGGCATTGATTAAACAGGTTGAATTAAGAATGTGATTTAGTGAATACAAGGGCCAATTGGCCCTGTTCCTTTCTTTCCCTTTCCTTTCGTAAACGATAGAGCCGATTCTAAAGAAAACGGTAAAATCTGAATGTTGTTTATATGAGTAAATAGTAATGATTAATATGTATTATAACATGTATTAATGTAGTTTGTAGTTATGGATGTGGCATGTATGTGTTTGTAATGTAGTATCAGTAGTAGCAATTGTAGTTAAGTGATGAAAGAGTGTGTGGAATAATGTACGTAAATTCTTAACAGAAGTCGGGCGATATGATGCTAGTTTTTCGCTTTGAAATTATATTAAATGTTCATTTTTTTTTCTGTGGCTGCAGAATAATTTCATTGTTGTCAGAATTTTATAAAATTGAATAATATCGCGGAGAACTCTACTTTCTGTGAACATACATACCTTTTTTTTTTACATGAAGCTACGAAGTATAACAGTATTGGTTGCGTGGTAAGGGAGTCTTGAGTTCAAGGGATGTTTTGTGTGGTGGCCGGAACATGAAACGTTGGCAATGATATATAGATTTAGAAGTATATGACGAAGTGTGCATATAGTCTGGGTGTAGTTAAAGAAATAGGGTGGTTATGAAATACGACGTCGTAATAAATGAATAAAATGATAGTACGAATATATTGTGAAACGAAATGAATGAGAGAACACCCATATACATAGATATATATATAGATATATATAATCCCAATTTATAATTAGTCACGTTGCGGTAAAATATATATATATATATATATATATATATATATATATATATATATATATATATATATATTTATATTTATATTTATATTTAAGGATCATGTATAGCTAGCAACATCTCAGGTTCTGGCCCCTACACCGGAGCATTCTGCGAACATGTGGGTGAGATATTGCCGGACTATGTTAGTGCTTAATAGCTTAATTTGTTATTGCAGTCGTATACGTTCATAAGAATCTCGTTTAATAATATTTGTAGCATCATATAATCGCTGACTGGACATATTTAATAATCAATTATGGAAAGACAATAGTTGTTACACAAAGGGGCTGTAATGAATCATATTTTTTTTATTTTTTCTTTGGGGTCGGTCTTAAAATAGAATATCCTGCTCCGTGAGATTTTTTTTTCCTTCACGTTACCTACTCGGGCTAGCTTACAATGTTCATGGAGGCAACAGCACTGATTGGGTTACAGAATTAAAACAATTAGTTATTGAAATTTATTTTCGCGTACCCGGATGTCGACCCCTAGTCCCTTTAAATATTTTCATTTCTTTTCTTAGTTAATTAGACGAGGGAAATTAACGACATCCCAGACTGTGGCATGTCTGCGCAGGGTAGCTATCGGTGATGTTTTGGTAATTGAAATCACCGATCCAAAATTCAGTTTATTTAAATTTTTTATTATTTCGGCAAATCATTAGTTAGGGATATCTTAGCTAATACTTTTACTCTAGTTTCATTACTGTCCTAGAACCTTCTTAGTTCTTCTGAGGGATCGAATATTTTTCCTTAGAGATCTCAAAATTGGGGACGCAGTTACCTGGTCCCTTCCCCCTCTCCTTTTATCCTGCTGGTCTGGGCCGGATACGGGGCTCGGATTTCAATCTTACAAGCAAACTCTTGTGGGATTGGGATCTGATGGACACAGAACTTGCATCCTTGGCAGCAGGACCTCCCTCCTAGTTTACGTATTTAAGTAAACCACCCTCTTTCGGCATATGTGAATATTTTTGGCTATGAGTTGTTATATATTTAAATTCGATCACTCTTCTGTGTAGTGAGTAGTACTTTAATCTTTCTCCTTTCGTTGGCGCCGCTTTCTCTCCCTTGTCTCTTCCTTCTTACTTCGAGATTTTTTTTAAATTTTCAACCTTCCCCCCCCCCCGATTTTGAATTTGTCGCTTACAATTTATTTAACGTACAACTCTGATCTGAAATTACCAGCTGAGACATTGCAAGACACAATTCATGGATAGAGTAGATAGTGATTGGGTCCTCCATCACATTTTGACCTATTGCCAAAATGAATAACGACTTTATATTTGACGACACTTCAATTACGTTCTTTCACCGTCGTCCCGCTAAGTTTTTTTAATCCATCGGTCACTTTCCTTCCGTTTTGGTTTTCGTTTATCTTGTAGTTAACCTGGGCCCAGAAATTGTATTTTGGTTTATCTATTTATATCTTTAGGAATGTTCTGTGTTACGTGCCTGCCTCACAAAGTTTTTTTTTTTACGATTCATGCACGAATTTACTATATGAAAGTTGAAATTTATAGATGCGCGGTATCAAGTAAAAAATCAATTCTCTTTTTCATATGTAATGTCGGAAGTCATTTGTTTTTCTTGTACAATGTTTGCAACCTTTCTGAAATTATTGTTGGGGTTATGTAATTAAATGTGTGCGCATTTATTAAATATAAATATATATATATAGAAATAAATGAATAGTCGAAATGTACATGTGCTTAGTATGTGAATATGATGTTAAAGCAAAAGTATGATATTAAATGTATTATATGGATATATGTAAGAGCGCTCGTGTCTGTCCCCCCAAACGTGTACTGGTTGCTATAGTTTACAAGTAAGTTTCCGACGAATATAATAATATAGATTTTTGTCAAGAATACCGCCGTGCACTCAAATAATTTTCCTTTCTCCTGAATAGATGTAAATCATAACTTATGTAATCATTATTTAATGGCATGTATTAAGTAGTAACGGCAGGTCTAAATGTAACCCACATCATAATGAATATTATTCCTGAGCTACCAACTTAAAACCATTGTGGAAAGTGTACCTTTAATCCCTCTCACCTGCATATGTATCCTATGACTTGACCAGTGTTTTTTCCTTAATTTAAATCATTATACTCCTTACACCTGTGGAAGATCATCTCAAATCCGAACTATATATATATACATACACAAAAGTGATCCTGAATAAATGAAAGATCTCATGACGTGTCCCAGTGATGAACAAGTAACTTAAAATTATCTGATTAATAAATTTGTAAATGGACTGACTAAGAGGAAAAGCATCCTCTGGCGGAAAGTGATTTTCAAAATCCCTAGATGGGTATAAATGTCGCAGTATGCGAGTGCAGATATAAACTGCTAATAGTCACAAACTAAATGTAGTTGATGAATGGTTTTTATAAACCAATATATATATATATATATATATATATATATATATATATATATATATATATATATATATATATATATATATATAGATAGATAGATAGATAGATAGATAGATAGATAGATAGATAGATAGATAGATAGATAGATAGATAGATAGATAAACACAAACTAAGTTAAATTGAGCGAAATATTTTGGACGCTACGAGTAGTGCGCGATTTGTGATTTGAACGCTCGGAATTATTAATATTTTATTGCTCAATGTGAAATAAAGACTCATAAGTTCTATTACACCCAAGAGTCTTTTTTCTTTTCTTCTTCTTTATCCATTTTTTTAAAAGTAATATAAGTGTCTTCTTTGCGTATGTCGCAAATCATAATTTCGCTTTAGCATGGCTAAGATATAATATATGTAATAATTCTTTTTCTTTCCATTTGTCAATATGATCAAATGTATAAAGACTTACTAAAGTATAACCCTATGTATTCTATTGATATATAACCAAGAACTTATGCTTTTAATTTTTTTTTATAATTAATTTTTTTTCCTTTTCACTATGAATGTAATAAACTATTTGTACCTTTGTAGTTAGTTGGTTTCCTTTAAACATATATACACTGCCCTGAGTGAGTGAGCGAGTGAATGCATGATAGATTTAATTTAAGTAATTTTAGTAATATCATTTGTCATATTAACGTCTATAATATACGTGTCATGTTTTGATATATGTGTTAAGGTAAATAACCTAGGTCATGAAGGACCACTACTAACGGTTTAAATCGGCTCTAGAAGTGAGACGAAAATAGCAGGATGAGCCTAAATACGACATTTTGCTTCCAGGAGGTTGAAACCCTTATTGATACGATACATAAATTTATATTGAGTTTATAACTTTGATTTTTTTTTTTTTGGCTAATTCATATGTGTGGTCGATCCTAGAGATACTGGAAGGTTATCAATCATCGTTCGGATTAACTTTACGAAGAATAATTTCGATTTTCTCCTTTCCGGGTCTAGGTCTGGGCAACCCCACGAACGTGGTGCCTGGAGCTAGGTCGGGGTGGTATGGAGGAACATGTGTTTATTCCGAAGCATTCTAAAAGTGATTAGTCGTTAATAACGCTTAAAATGATTCATCTTTCAACGCCTTTCCCGACTTCTTACTATATTCCCGGAATTATCCAGTAATCTATTTCTTATTAAAATATTCTATTTGTTTTCTTTCTTTTTCCTCCCTTCTCCTACCTCCTTCTTTTACCCTTCTACTTCTTTCTTTTCTTTTCTATTTCTGAATGAAAGAAAACGGAGTCATGACTGAGAGTAGTCGCTATTGGCGCGGTCAATAAGTTGTTTCGATGAGTTTCTTCGGAAGTCCGATATGGGATAATTAACCATGAGATGAGTATGCATTGAGGGACGAACGATAACAAGAAAGTTTATTGAATTTTACTTTATTGGAAAATAATCATGATTTCAATTAGTAGTGATGTTTCGTAATCGCCCTCGTTACAAGTTAATTTTAGCGACTCCTCTATACTACATGCAGTCTTCTTCGTTAATTACTACTACAGTTTGTATTGTTTTTTGTTTTTTTTTTGTGTAATTATTTGGTTTATTTTTGTTTTTCCCCCCGTTTTCTTTCAACCACGTGCAATAAAGACGCACACTCTAAAAACGCGAGACTATGTAATTGATTAGTAACTTGCATTAAGTATATCTTTCTCTCTTACAGAAATGTCCTGAAAACTACAGAAATATGGGTAAGTTTGTTTCCTTGAAGTATTGATTTCAATGGAGCTCTAATATATCAGGTATAATTTAAAACTTCATGTTAAGAAAGTCACTATATAGAGCTTCCGCAAGGCTGTGTGGATAGCGTATGCTCCTTTGGGGAAGGAGACCCGTGTTTAATTCATGACAGGAGTTCATGTGGTTCGGAGTACAAGTTAAGCAGTAGATCCATGTATTGTAAAGCCTCGTTGCTGAAAGGGACGCTAAACTCAAATCAAATCAAACAAGTTACTATGTACCTGAGTAGAATGTTATTTTACTATGATTTGGTCTGTGCTTTATGAAGAACTTAGGTACATTTTTCTAAGATATCAGACAGCAGTAATGATTTCAAAAAACTTTCCGCAGGAGAACCCTCAATACGCGAGAGTGAAAGTAGTACTGCGAAAATATACTGGTAACCCATGTTAAACACGATCGGAGATATACCCTGGAGGGATTATATCCTCCAGGCCACACCCTGACATCATCTTTATCAGACAGAACTCATTCTAAACAACTATAAATATTGCAGCAGAAAACTGGTACTTATTATTATTATTATTATTATTATTATTATTATTATTATTATTATTATTATTATTATTATTATTATTATTATTATTATTATTATTATTATTATAGCATAAGAAATAGCACGATTTTAGTTTCTCTGAATTGGAAATGTGAAATTCTAAAAAAATTCACAATTGACAGATTCTTTAAGTATATAAATTTAGACTTATTGTATTAGAGTAGATGATGTTCAACTTTATTCTGATGTTCCACATGAACCATTTATCACTCTGGAATATAGCATGACTTTTCGGAAACAACATTTGGACCATAAGATGCACGTAGTTTAATAAAATGGCAATATAATCACGAACAGTAGCAAGCATCAGCACAGAACCCACTGAAAACCAGGATATTTTGGTCCACAACATTACAGAGCCCCCGCCATGTTTCACGGTTAGGCGGAGATCATAAGCTTCTTTGAGCGTCTGTCAGTGACGGATCCAGGGGGGACGATCGGGGTGATCTCCTCAGAAGAGGAAACTTTTTATAAAAATGTTATATATAAATAAACCCACCCCAGAGTTTGGAGCTCTTAAAGTAGCTCTAAGTAGCAGTATTACAATCCACCGACCCCAGAAGTCCGTGCTGGATCCGCCCCTGGCGTCTGTCACACATAAACACCGACCGCGGTTTTTGAAAAATCTCATCCGACCATATCACACATTCTCAGTCATCAGAAGTTCATGTTAAATGTTCGTGGACCATTGGTATCATGCTAAAGCATTATAATCCCTTAATAAAAGTTTCATCTGTGTAACCCGACCCCGTAAGTGCATGTCATGTAACATCGCGACAAGCTGTGATGTCGACACAGGCTGATGGAAGTGCTACTTCAGTTCTTCCGTCACTTGCACCGCAGTCGCACGACGTTTCTGTGTATCAATTCGCGTTTATACTTGAAGGAACTGTCACTAAAGAGCTTCTGACTACTATTCCTCTTCGCCGACGTAATTTTGCCGGGGGTTTTGTAGATCACCACGCTACTCACTTCACCACACTACTCACCCAAACACAGTTGCTCCTTTCGTCAGAATGACACTACATAATCGAGTGCCAATAATTTGCCTTTTTTTGACAATAAGAGAGGTCGCCCATTTTATACTATCATTGTCTGCTAATTTCACTGAACACTGCCGTTGCACTGTTTCCGGCGTAGTACAGAGTTTGACCTAACATTAGGGATGCACATGAGACGAGTCGAGACAGGATTTTCCAGACAAAATTCGAGTCGAGACACGGCTCTTCCAATAGAGAAACATACATTTTTCGAGTCGAGATATCACCTTTACAAATCTTGTCTCGTGCGCATCCCTACCTAACATACCAACATAACAGCCCAGCACTGGGTTCACCACTTGACTATTGTCAACTCAAATAATTGACGTGTTTCCAACTCTAGATTTTTCTACTAAATTGATAAATAACTGTATTCTTGTATTTTTCATTAAGGTTTTATATCGAATGTTACACCTCAACTCAATCGAAACCTCACATTCGGCACTTTCTGAATAAACAATCAAAAATTAATTTGGGTTTTATAAAAATAATTACCTCCCTTCTCCTATAGAAGAGAAACTTTCGAAAATACAGAAAAATATGTTTTCGTATTTTTAATTAAGAATCAAAATACCGAATTTCACATGTTCAAATTAAACGAATCATCGTACTGAACAATTTCAGCATAAAGAAAATTTGAGTGATATAGAAATGATCTTTTTTCTCTCTCCCCCTATGAGCGGATTTTTTGAAAACCGCTGAACATATGCTGATTTATTTCTAATTAAGAGTTTATAAACCAATTGTCACTCCCACAACTTCAGGAAATAACCAAATTTGAGATTTTCAGAACAAATAAGTGCAAATTTAGACCTCATTTTACTTCCTTAGATTACACGTTTCAAAAAAATCTTTCACCCTTGCTATTGCTACAAAGTGAATATTCTGTACAAATTTTACGTTTTTAGCTAGAGTAGTTTGGCTTGGAAGATGGTGAGTCAGTCAATATCTCTCATACACTATAGATTATTATTATTATTATTATTATTATTATTATTATTATTATTATTATTATTATTATTATTATTATTATTATTATTATTATTATTATTATTGTAGTTTACATATGTCACATCTGCACATTTTTTAAATTTTTGTTAAACAGTGGTATAATTGTGATATTTTGTTAGAAATTGTTTCGTTCAAGTAATCAGCGTAGAAACCTAATTTTTTTTTAAATCAATTTAATAGTTAATAGTTACTATTGCACACAATACAGAGATTGAGTCGACCTCCATCAGAACAATTTGAGTGGAATCATCTATGACTTCCCTTCCCACACCTTCAATAGTAATCGATTTACCTATTTTTATGAACTATTACTCGATAACCCTGTTTCCACCCAAAAAGTTTCATATTGTCTTCAGTTTTGCCAAAGATACATTATGAAAACAAATATACTATTTTGCTATTCAAAGAATGTTCTTATATTTGTAGCCAGACTGTTAATGAAATTTGAACACTGGAACGAACTAGAACGAACCGGAACTGATTACTCAGTGGTTTAATTACCTCTGTCGCTATTCATGTTGTAGTATAATTATTTCGTTCCTCAAGGAAATAGCTTCTTCCGGTACTACTTTATTATCGGAAAACCGGTGATTCGAGTGAAACCGGCGATGCAATCTTCCCAAAATTGTCTCGTCTTCCTATCGATTTCCAAAAACAAAAAGGAAGTAATTTCTATGAATAATGTTACAACTCTCGAACAGAATTTGGATTGCTTTACAATGCACGAGCATCACGGTGCAGCTTATAAAAAGCGATGATTGAAGAGTTGTATCAGGCTCTGTGCAGCATAATGTAGCATAAGAGTATGTTTTATTCTGGTATGCTTACATATTTTATACGAAGTGTATTTTCTTTCAGACACGGAAAAATGTCAAAACTTTTGGAGGAAAGTGGACGAGAAGAATCAAGAATAGCGTCCCAGGGTTACGACCTTGCGGCGATTTATATTTTAGTATCATAATTGATCTTGTTTAGTTCAAATTATTCAGTTATTGATCAAGGGAAATTTCAAACTACTAATCCCACTGATTATAAATACTAAATACTATAAAATAAATATGTAATCTACTATATAAATATGTACTAAAGAACCAAAATGAAAATAACTATTAAAAAAGATTTAATGTAGTGTGCCTCAAAAGTTACTATTCAATAAATTATAGATAGGGCCTACATCGTTCCCTTTTTTTTTATTTTTTTACAGGAAATCGAATGTGTATTTAAATGTGTTAAGAAAGCAATGGGAACACTTATACAAATTTGTGTAACGAAACTTTTTTTAAATGTGATCTCAAATTAGATCCATCTTTCACATGTACTATAGTTAGATATTAGTAAGAATATAATTACACACCTGATTACAATATTTTTTATTGTGCATTGTGTAAAGTGTTTTCTAATTGTTTTATTCAAAGAAGAATGCTTGTTCTTAAATTCGTTTTCTTAATCAGACACGTTGATTAAAATTTGGAATTAAAGAGAGTCAGGAAAACTTTTAAATTTCATTTTCATCCGCTGTAAACAAAACCTGCAAATATCAAACAGAAACATTCCATTCCATAAAGAAATAGTGTCTCCATGATCGGATAAGAATGATTCTAAAAATTTCTACATGTTCCTCTATGATTATTCAATTATTCAAGATATAAAAAAGCCCTATAGAGTTTCACTGTATGTTCGTTCGAATCCTCATTGATCGTACACCACGCTCCACGATCAGAAGGATATAATCAGGACCATAGGTCTGTTAAGGTGTTCACCAGGCTAAAATTCGTATTATGTTAAGGTGCAATTTAAAGGTTGATTCGTTGAATAAAACATGTTTTCAGAGGTAAGGTGGGTCAGTTGTAGACTGCACACCTGTGATGTAAGAGTTCCCTTGTTCGATCTCAGGCCATGGGAATTTGTAGTAGATAACATCGTTTTCATTGGTTTCCTCGGGATTATCACGTTTTTTTCTCACACTCTCTTTCCACCACACGTGGTCCAAAAATATGGAACCAGCCTAATAAGTAGTAAACGCAGCAAATATTACCAAAGTAATCATTTAGGTGGGAATAAGGATGGGGAAATGTTTGAGGACATACTATATAACGCCAGTCATCTTGATGTCCGCCATATTGAATTTTACGTAGTTGTCTTAAATGAAAAACTGTAGCATGTGATATCTCATTTTAATAGCAAATTTTCGTAGGAATTGAAAGATATTGTTATTTTTGTTATAAAACCAAAATATGTTGTATTTCGTCTTAACGATTCTGTTCAGAGAAGAGAAAACTATTCTAAACTATGTTTTCTCAAGAGAAACAAAATTATCTTCTTTATGAATTCTTAATAATAATTCCAGATAGAGCACTAATATTCTTCGAATGTTCATTGAATATTAAAATCAAATATTCGGAATGTATTCGTAATTCTTTTTCAGTTTGGACACTTAAAGGATGTTCAAGGAAAATTTAGCCAATGTGGAAAAGTAAAATTCAAGAAGCATTCAGGGAATATTCGCCGTCTCTAGGCAACTAAATGTCAGGATAGTTTTGAATATTAACAATGAAACGCCTCAAAGGTTGGTAGCCCTTGACAGGGTGCGAAATCATATCAGTGGACGTGAGAAGAAGGAAATAGAAGTGTAAAAAGAAAACCCTCTGGAATGGTTCCACATAGAAAGTTCATGTATTTGAATAGCCTTAATTATTAAACTTTATATGACAAGCATGTAACTAGAAATTTATTTTGTGGAGATTCAAAGCTTTTGTAGGAATCCAAATTCAATATGAAAATAAATTATTAAAATTTGTAAAATCATGCGTAAAATCAGGATAAATTTACAGAAAAGTCCGGATTCCGGTAGAGGGGGTTTCGGACCTCCAGGACCCACCCCTACGTTTCACTGGTGTAAGATTAAACATATGTTTACCGTTAACTATTAGTTCACTCATAAATTAGGATTATATGTAAAAATATGTTAATTAGCCCTATATATGAATTACTGTAATTGATTTCCAAGATTCTGACAATAGCATCATTTTATTTACCCCCAGTATGTTTTTGGTGAGGGGGAATTTTCTTTCAAAATATTAAGTGCAGGAATTCCCTTTCATCCCCCAAGAGTTTCACATCTGGTTCCTGGAAAATGTTATTCCCTTGTTAGTTTCTAGTTATTAGTGTCAAAGTGGGATGTTACAATATAAATTGATCATGTTATCTCGATTCCAAGTCGAAAGAGCCAGGATAAAAGGGGAAAGACATAAGGGCAGGATTCCAAAGAGCCCTGGTGAAAATAAGAAAGATTCGAGTCAAAAGGGCCTTGTGTCAGAATAGTCCAGGTCAAAACGGCCTTGGATTATTTTATCT
The DNA here is from genome assembly GCF_964235325.1 of Thermobia domestica. Lineage (NCBI taxonomy): Eukaryota > Metazoa > Arthropoda > Insecta > Zygentoma > Lepismatidae > Thermobia > Thermobia domestica. The sequence goes on from NC_137454.1 coordinate 290,285,588, forward strand.
TTAAATATCGATTTGAAATCATTTTCATTTTTCTCATTCTTCTAAGAAAATCAGTTTCATTTCCAGAACCGAAACCGAGTAGAACCCATTTACATCTATCGGTCCTATTACCATTAACAATCCTAGCTGAAACAAGTTTTCCATTATTTTTATTAAAGTGTTTAAATACCGAATTTTTTACCTTCAACTTAAATGAATTCTTACATTCGGCATACTCTAATTAAACAAAAGGGAAATTTATGTATTTTAGGATATTCCCCATTTCCCTCTTAGGAGATACAGTTTCGGAAATGTTAAAATATGCCTTCTATCACTTTTAGTGAAGAAGTTATATGCCAAGCTTCAAGTTTCATCTCTCTGACTTCAGGAATTCGTAAGATCCGTCATACTTGAAGCAGGCACGCAGCCAAGGGGTGGGTTCGGGGGGTCCAGACCCCCCTTCGAGACCAGAAATAAAAAATTAAGCAAGGACGAAACAAAAAGAAACAACAAATAGGTAGAATCAGCGTTAAAAATAAAGCTAAAAATAAAAATAGTTTTTTATCATCGCTTCCCTGTACTATCAAACATGTTATTTCAGAAACGGTTTTCTACTGCTCCTTTAACTTGTCATTTGGAACAGACAGTAATTGACGGAATAATAAAAACAAAAAAGTTATGTGGAAAATAAGTCCTGTTAACATTTGATTCAACAGAGAAAGGAATGCAGATATAAAATATTTTACAACACATTATTGGATACGTACTTTTTTTAATGGTTGAGGTCATAATGAAAGGAAAATTGTCATATTTGGATGAACAGAAGAACGAACGTAGATATTGTAATTTAAAAAAAAAAATTATAAATATTCTTTTATTCGAGATTTCTTTATAGTTTGTTACTAAAATACTTACTAACATGCGTGGGTGCCGATCCTGGGGGCCAAGGGGGGCCGGCCCCCAAAGGTCATGTGGGCCCCGCTAGTTGTATTTATAAATATACAATATATTGGCATAATTTGAATCAATTTGTCTTAAAATCCTCATATATGCCTTCTGCATCTGAATGGACCCCCGAAATTTACAGAGAAATCGGCGCCCTTGCTAATATGTCCTAATTTTAAAGTCTTAACAAACCAATATATGTTGCTAGTAAAATAGTTTAAATTGATCAAGCCCCTGGTGTGATAACCACAATATTTCATATCAAACTCCCCCCTTCCCCATCACGAAATCCTGACTAAACGAACCAATATATGTTACCAGTAAAATAGTTTAGAATAATCGAACTCTGGTGTGATAACCACAGTATTTCATGTCTCGGACCCCCCCTATTACGAAATCCTGGCTACGTGCCCTTTACTCCTTTAGGGTACGTATCTTCAAAAAGTCTTTCCTTATCATTTGATTTTGTGAAAAAGAAAGTGTCCCTTCTGAATTGTACGTTTCTAGAGTACGTTTGTTTTTATTTGGCACGCTTCCCGCCTAAAAGATAGATCTGTCTGCAACACATCGTTGCGACGCCATGGTTAATTGAGAGTTACAATACGCTAGGAAACAGCAAAACGCCACACCACTCACAAATCACTGTAACACGCTTATTGACGCCTGGCAACTAAGAACTTCAAATACCCGCCAAACAGCAATGACCTCATCTGATGGGCTGGCTGACAATTAACGTTACCTACACGACAAAGTTAATAAAACGTCTATTGGGCTAAAACGTTCACGTGAGTACTAGCAGAAAGTAATTTAAAGACCAACAAAGTGCACTGGCGGGAAGTGTGCCAAGATAAAACAAACGTACTCTACCTATGGCCTGGGCGATGATGGGTGGGTCACTTTTACTCTTTTATTATAATCGTATAAATAGCTTGTGAACCTCATCAATTTTATCGGTCCTTTTTTTTCCTTCTAGGTCAAATATTAAAAACGCTTTAATGTGTGTCTAAATATAAGAGAAAAGAACAGGTTCCGAATTTCATGTCTCTATGCTTAAGAGATTCTGATGGATTTCTAATCACATATTCTATTCCCCACATTTGTTTTCCTATCCACCCCTTTTATTTCCTTTCTATGTCAAATATTTTTTTAAAAACACTGAAACACTCTTATTATTATTTAAAATGAGAAAATCAAATAATTTTATATCTCTAACCTTTAAGGTTTCCAAATTATGTACTCTTTATTATAATAATTGTAATTCTCACGTCTATTTTCTTCTCACTCTGTTTTCTTCCCTTCTCGATTAATTATAAAAATGCCGAAACATGCATCTAATTATTTTAAATGAGTGGTCCAAGTCCCAAATTTCATGTCTCTAACTTCAAGAAATTCCTAGGTATGGACTTCTTTTTTTTTTTAATAATTGTAGTCCCCACACCATTTTTCTTCTAATTCCCTTGTTCTCCCTTCTAGTTCAAATATCAGAAAATGTTTAAACGTGTCACATTATTTTAAACAAGAAGTCCAAATAACTAATTTGACATATCTAATCTTAAGAGAATTGGATATATGAACATCTTAATAAAAGAGTTGCCACCCATATTTCCCATTTTACTTGTTGAATTTACAAATTATCCTTCCTTAACTTTATGTTACAAATCCTATCTACTCTTCAAACTTAAATATTTTAGCTGAAGTGGTTTGGACTGGACGTTGGTTAGGCACTCAAGTATTCTTTTATCTAGTGATATAAGGCCTACAGCAACAAACCAGCGCTTAGGTAAATAAGGAAAGCAATAACTAACAATGATTTATTCTGGATCAACTGTTGTAAATAGGTATCAATACAGTCCAATTTCTTGTACTTTCAGCGTCCCAGACATCAGGTCATCGCTGTTAAGCTGAGTTTTCCTGTCTTGTCTATACCCCATACGTCTTGATACCCTTTCTTACATTATGAGAAATTTACAAATAATGTGTACTGCACAAGAGGAAATTACCATAATTATCCAATGCTCTAGTCTAAGGTATATACATAGCGTGAGTTGAGTTGCTATGTGAACCATCTTCGAACGTCTCTTAAACCCTAATATAAAATCAACAACAACATAGAAGTAAATGATAGAGGTACCGAGTACAGAATTCGTAAATTCCGGATATTTTAATATACTCTTAGGTGTTGAATACCCCAGAAATATTCAGGAGTTATAACTAAGTGCTGAGTTGGAAATAAAATGTACTTGTATCTTGATAAAGTAATTAGAGAGGAATGGAAACTGCAGCACAAAGTAGAGTCACTATAGCCATCTTAAGAAAGTAAATGCAATTGCTTACGTATAACTTTCAGAAAATTCACTCCAACTGGTGAGAAATCTATTCTGAAACGACAGTGAGTATCATGAGTAATATAGAGAAATTTGGAAGGCATTTCATAAAGAGAATAAAAAATACTTCTAATATGTAAATATATTAGAAGAGGTCATGTGTCATCATGAATCTCACTAATAACTTCAGGTTGAACTACGATCTACCGAAATTTAACCCATCAAAATTCTCAAAATTTAACCCTTTACTCACAAATCACTCCATCTCTGCCACCAGATGGATACTTGTATCATTCTTAGTTCACGTAGAAGCTCTGACACAGTCCCTTCTAAAATTCATTTTTATGCTTTATCGTGGATTATTTCAAGTGTGATATAGTGGTACTAAAAGTAAGTTAATTAAAAAAAGCTAATCGAATAAAGATAAAACTTGATGGAATAATATACAAATAACACATTTCTATAATATTTTGTGAAGAAATACATATTCTATGAGTATTCCATTTCCCAATATTTTGAATGTTTGACCTTTTTAATACTTGTTAAACTAACAATTCTTCAATGCTTGTGTAATGCTGGACGTTTTTATTGTAAATACTATATGTTTAAAGACTAGTTTTCTACAAGCGGAACAGGATTAAGTAATTGCTACCCTGAGCACATATTGTATGCGTGTTACGCGTGTATTGCAACATCGTACTTTAAAATTATATCTCTTGGCTATAATTGTTACAATAACATTGCATCCTCACGTTTTGTGCTTAAAAATGATGAAAAATATACATAAGATTGGTAGAGTGAAATAAGTCAAAATTGTGCATTTAAAAATTTCTAATAACAGCATATTTCAAAGACGTTTCTAACAAACATGCAAAATTGTAGCTAGACGTTCTTCTATAACAAAGAAAAACAGACTCCTAATGCTACAATGATAAATGCTGAAACACGTTATTTCACGTTATTAATTTGACAACCATTAACGTCTCACACATTTACTGAATCCTTTTTACAAACGTCAATCTTTACCAAACCATAAAGGTTCAATTTCTATATTCCTCAAGCCTTTATTGAAAATTATTAGCAGAAATGAAATGAAATGAAATCTTCAAGTTTTACCTCCCACGGTTATGTCGGCTAGGCTAAAGATAAGGTAATGGTGAAAAAGGAATGAAATGGTGGAATGAAGAAAGTGGGAGGAAACGGAAGAACCAAGAGGAAACCCACACACACGGTGTTAATCCACCACGAAGTTCACTTGGCGCGAGCTGTGATCAAACCAGGAACCCATGCACCAGAGGTGAACGCTTTACCACTGAGTCACTGCGTCCCAATTATTAGTAGAAAATAGATCAATAATTAATAGTTTCTTATAACTTTTTATTTAACTTAATATTATCCTTATCCAAACAAAGTAACTAGTAACTTACGAAATTTTCATGATTAAAAATGTATTCTTATTTATACAGGTTAGGGCTCGTTATTTTGTAACAGGCTTTTAACTTTTAGTAGTTTAAAGTGATAGTTTTGACTAGAGTTGAAAAAATTAATGAAAAGTTAGATAGTTAAAATTATAAATTAAGGTAAAGAACAATAATTGGTTAAATTAAAAACTATATCAGAAATAAATAAATGTTTAAAATTAATATTCACCTCAAAATTAAAATCAAGAATGACAATTTTCACTATATGCAGTAACAATTGTCTTGAGTTCTGAAAGTAAACATAAAATTTAGTGAATAAAATTAAGAACATTGGAAAATTAATTGATTATTATGAGAAGTTATTATTTTTAAACAAAACAAATAAGTAATAAGAAAAATATCTCATAGAATTGAGTATATATATATAAGGCTATCGTAAACGATCTTCCCGATCTCAATGTTTAACAATTCACGTTTTATTTTTTCATAATGACATTCTACTTCCGTTAAATAAAATAAGAACTCTAAAAGTTTTAGTGGCTGGCAAAGATGATGATTAATAACGCATTCCGCAGCTAGGACCTCAGCGTGTGTTTCTGTTTCGCAGAAAGGGGCTCAAACTGCTTTCTTACGCTCCGCGTTGTCTTGTTTCAAAGAACAGAAAAATAATCCAATGTATGTGTTCCTTTTTTCACAGAATTAGAGATTTTGTTTTTTACATAACTTTGTGGAAAGCTTGCACTGCACAAGAAATACGGCGATATTTGTATTAAATGTTGAAAAATTGATTCCATCGTAATATTGCAATTACATATATAAATTGTAAGTAACAAACAAATTATTTCATAAATTATTGAGAAAGGCGAGATGGATGGTATATCAGAACACCGTAAAGTGAAATGGAATTTCTGTAAAGTGAAAAGGACGAAAAGATAGTGATGGATGGAACATTTAAAATTTGCCCACGTCCATTTTCATAGTTACAGGATCGTATCCAAAAGTAGTAGGACCGATTTTTTCCCGCGCGCGCGGAGCAATGTAGGGGGGGGGGGCTGCAAGGCCGGATGTTATGGAGTCGACCCTTGGGAACAGGTGTGGACCGGCGGCAGTCGCCTGCGTGCATTAGTTGAGTGTGGACCACTGTGTTAGTGACCTCCTGTTGTGACGCCTCGTCGTCAGTTGCGATGGAGCGAAATTTGGAGCAGCGGTACGTCATCAAGTTTTGCGTCAAACTGGAAAAATCACTACATGCTTACGCAGGCCTACAAGGAGGATACCATGAGCTGCACAATCACCCCTTAAAAAGAAGGCCAGAATGTCGAAATCGAAGGTGAAATCGATGTTGATTGCATTTTTTGACCGTTGTAGCATTGTCCATAAGGAGTTTGTACCTCCTGGACAGAGTGTAAATGCCAGATTTTACGTGGAAGTGCTCACACGGCTGCGAAATCGGTTCACACGCGTGCGTCCAGACCTGGTGGGAAAATGGAAGCTCCATGTGAGGGATCTCCTGACCAAATTCGGCGTTTGCACGTTGCCTCACCCCCCTATAGCCCTGATGTGGCACCGCCGGACTTCTTCCTGTTCCCCCGTATCAAGAGGCAGCTCAAGGCGCATCGTTTCGACTCGATGGAAGCGGTCCAAGCGGCGACGACGAGGGCGCTGAACGGCATTCCGGAGGACGACTTCCAGAAGGCCTTCGCGACCTAGAAGGCTCGCTACCAGAAGTGTGTGAATGCCCAAGAGACCTATTTTGAAGACTATTAAGTCGATGTACCAAAATGTTCAATATTTTTTTAAAAAAAAATCAGTCCTACTACTTCTGGATACGACCCTGTATATATATTACACGGAAAGTATTTCGGATATTTTTTTAACTTTTCTTCTGGTTATTGCAAAGCGAAAGTCAGTCATTATACACACCCATGCTTCAAGTTTCGTGTGCACACTGTTAAAAACAATTTCTTAAATTTGAGAAACCGTTTCTTATCTGTGCACCGAGACAAGATTTTCTTAGAAATGAAATTTGGCAATTTTCATACATAAGGTAGGTAACAGTATATTTCTCGTTTCGCTTTATGAGAGTTTCAAACTCTTGTTTCTAAGAAAAGATATTCTCTGTGCACAGATAAGAAACTATTTCTCAGATTTAAGAAAGTATTTTTAACAGTGCAAGAATTTATTACTGACTTTGAACAAGTGCAATAAACACTACAAGAGAAACATTTCAGCAAGCGATATTACGCATTTGTTTCATTTTACACAATCTATATGGAGGAAGATACAAGATATTGCGTTAATACTCCACTTGTTCCTCTTGAAGATATTCCTGATTCATTTCCATATATACAAGACGATGCACCCGACATCCCGGAGGCACAGGTTTTCCTGAACTACTTGACAGACACCCAGGGGTGTAGCCAAGTGGGGGCCCAGCGGGGCCAGGCCCCCCCCAAATGGTTTCCTGGCCCCCCCCAAATGACCAGCTTTTAAAACATCATAGTAAAATTATCTCGCTTTATTCATTTAAAAGTAACAAAGTTTATTGACAATTAATAATTTATGGTAAAATAGTATGGAGAAATATTTTTTCCATACCGATCGAAAAATAGTATAGTATCTCTTCCTTATACCGATCGAAAATAGGATACTTTTTTGTGACAGCAGATTACACAATTTACTGCGATTTATATTTGACAGTTTGAAGACAAACGTTTTAACATGGTACTACAAATACAGCCATAAAACAGAGGTAGTAAACTGATTTGTAAGTACAGTATATTTTATATGCTTTAACAAGTGTTTTAAAAGACATAGAGGTAATGGAAAGTTTGGTGAGAAGCAATGCTTTTATTCAATTTGGATTTCATTCGCTCTTTTATTTCTACTCAGTGTAATAAAATAATTATGTTTCTTTTAGTCACGAATAATAAATAAATAATTTTGTCAGGAAACCATAAAGAAATTAAGTGAAATTTCAAAGAAAATCAATCTTGTGTAGATAGGTTCTGTATACAAGGTCTTAAATTTAAATATAAAGGTAGCCAAGAAAAGTTTTGTTGCTTTTTCACCCACCACCTTCGAACATCGATATGTCACCTTACCTGGAAGAAAATAGTCAAAAATAGTCCCCATCAGCATCGACGTCCTTCTGAAAACGTTCTGGAAGTTCATGCAATGCATCGCAGTAGAACTTGGTGGACCGTGAAACGAAGAAAGCATCAGGTGCATTTTGGACTTTTACTAGGGATTTGAACTGGCGTCCTGTAAGGTGATTGTCCAAAGAATGGAACAGGTGATAATCGGACGGTGCAATACCCGGGGAATATGGTGGTTGCAATATTGTTTCCCATCCAAGGCGGAAAATGGTGTCCTGAGTCATCCTAGGCACGTGGGACTTAGCGTTGTCCCGTAAACGAGGACCCATTTGAAATTCAGAAGTGATGGCTACAGAGTTTTGAGTTTTTGTTGAGCACAGTTCAACTGCTGACAGTACACAGTTGCATTAATACTCTGACCAGCTGGTAGCACTTCCCGATGCACGATGCACCAAACACCAGAAGGACCTTCTTCTGGTACAGTGCTGGTTTCGGCTGTTTTGAAATCGGTTCATAGGATGCTAACCAATGATGACGGCGCCGTGGAGCTTCGTATAGGACACACTTTTTATCACATGTCAACGCCCTGTCCAGAAATGGCTCCGAAACAGTAAATAAACACATGCGACTGCCGCGTTGCCTTCTGGCCCGGAGTCAAAATATGAGAGACCCATCGACCAAACTTGTAGTGCTTCACAAGTTGATGGATGTGCTGACGAATGGTTTCACCACATACTGAATTGTAGTCCCAGTTCCTCTTTGTACATGTGTTGGTCTTCTGGCACGTGGGCGTTTTCGGGTGTTTCGTCATCGTTCTTAAACTTGTTAAACCATCGCTGAAATGTCCGCGTCGTCACGACACCCTCACCAAAGGCCTGGCATATCTTCTGTCCCGCTACAGCGGCGTTTGACCTTCATTTGAATCGTTCAGCATACATGTTCTTATGACGCTCTGTGGATGTCCCATGTTCCCTCTGTCTTTACGCAAGTTCACGATGTGTCTGAATTGCCACAACCAGGTAATATGTTGGATATACCACACCAACAACTAAAACCTCCACTCGCATTCAACTCACAGTGTGAGGTCCAGTTGAACACAGACCTCCACGAAAAGGGACAGAACTTTCTTGGTTACCATTATAGTTATGCACAAAAGTATAGCGTTTGGTCCCGGGCAGTAGATCTTGATTAAGCATACTAAAAACTATCTTGAATATAATTTATGAATAATAATAATAATAATAATAATAATAATAATAATAATAATAATAATAATAATAATAATAATAATAATAAGAAGAAGAAGAAGAAGAAGAAGAAGAAGAAGAAGAACTAAAATAGTGTTTTTAGTCTTCCAGAAGGAAACCAATATTTTCCTTTCTTTCAGGTCTCAAAAACTCTAGCAGCAACACATTTTTTGGCTTTGTACATTGTAGCTGCCCCCCCCTCAAAAACGACGAGCCCCCCCTACACAAACCTGCTGGCTACACCCCTGCAGACACCTATGTTGATGAACTGAATACAACCTTCCACCCGTAAATACAGCAATATTTGAAAGTTTACTTTTTTATTGGATTGTTATTTGACACCTCACATTGTACTACTTATATTTTAATTAATGTTTCAGAGCAATAAGAAACAAATCTGATAACAACAGCGAAAAAAGCACGAACAATGCCGAGGTTTAGCATTTCAAGTTTGATAGGAAGTAGACATAAATAATCCCTTCATAGCCCTATATATAGATTCATTCTACTTTTGAAGCAAGAACAGCCCGATAATATGGCTACTAGAAGCAGGGAATTTAACTTTGCGTAGAAGATTGTGGAGACGTTTAGTCTGTTGTACTCGAGTTCTTAAGAGTAGGTTTAGGCGTGGCGAGGTTGGCCTTATTCCGTACTTTAATGCAGTATGTCATTGCATTCATTTGGAGTTGAAATTGCAATCCAATGAAGACAAGTTGATATTAAGAGTTGCACCTGTATAGTAATTTTATTAAGGTTCATGCCATTCTTGTTCAATGCAGATTATTTTTGTTTATGTGTCTGTGTGTTTTATTCTTGTTGCAGTAAATCACGATTGCACTTGTGCGACAAGGCTCTATTGCTAGCGGCGCCTCTTTAGACCTATGTTGGTGTTTTGTTTCTTTCGCCAAATATTTCTAATATTGAAGTTCTACCAAAACTTTTCATGCGATTCTGCAAAACAGCAATGGGTAAACTTGGCAACGTTGCGCACTGATAAGACATTCTGCGAAACAGGAAGTAACCGGCCACAGTAAATCAGGATGACGGGAAACGGAGGCAGGGGGCATTTTGTGTTCTCCAATTTTATGTAAAACGATCTGTAGTTAGTGTTCAACGAAATTTCAGAACGAAATTCCGGTTAGATCCATCAGACAGGCACTAGAGTCGGAAGTGGTAGAGACAATTTAAAAGAAGTGGGTGTATCAGGAAGAGAAAATTAACAGTCCAGTGAGAAGTTGATGAGGAAACAGTTGATCGTGTGCGTGAGACTTTCACCAGAAGCCTACTAAAATTAATCTTTCTTGCAAGCAAAGAATTCAACTTGGAGCACAGTATGGAAGATTCTTCGAAAGAATTTGAAATTTTACCCATAGCTATTGAAATTGTTGCAGGCGCTTAATCCTGCTAAGAAGGATAAGAGACTTGAGTTCTGCGTTGCGATGGAAAACGTTGCGGAAAGTGATGGTTTCATAAAGTCAGTCGTATTTAGTGATCAGGTTACCTTACTTTTTCCGCGGAAGATAAACATAATATGGTGAGAATCTGGGCTTTGCAAAATTCTTATGGTTACGAAGAACATATAAGTGATTTCTTTAAGATGAAAGTGTTCTCTGCAGTCACCCGTTAAAAAAAAAAAAAAAAAAAAAAAAGTGTATAGCCCAATGTCTTTGAGGAGGGCACTGTAAATGATTTTTCCTACCTTCACATGCTGCAAACATTACTGTTTTCCGCAGCTGCAAGAGAACATGGAATATTTTATTTTCCAACATTACGGGACAACCAGTGGCGTAAGTACTATGGCGCGAAACTTCCAAAGAGGCCCTTCACCCTAGCCTCCTAATAGATCGAATCAACATGCTTTTCAGTTTTTTATTAGTCGGCAATACTCTTCCCCCTCCACTTTTTCGGCAATCTTTGGGAGGCTTGACGTGTCGGTCAAGCACCGCGAACAAAAGGGAGAGAAATTCGGTTCGGTCGGCATTTATAGGCGGCAGAAAATATTGAACATACTATATACTAATATACTATAATATACTAAATTCACAGTTTAATTGTTGTTTTACATCTTTGCGTGATACAGTATCCAAATTTCATTTTTTTGTTTTCTGTCAATATAATTAATCTCATTGATGATGAAATTCTAAGAAAGGCACAGATACTTCAAACAACTTACAGTTGTGATATTCATTCTTCGTTTCCGATGGAAGTAATTTGCTTTGTGAAACAGCTGAAATCTGAAATAAGTGTTCAGAATTCTGTTTGACTTAACAAGGCTTTTAATCGTGAGATATGTCATTGGTATCTAATTTTTCAGAACTTATTGCCGCGTATTTATTGTTTTTGACGCCTCTGTCTCTGTTAGTTCTGTGGAGAGGTTGTTCTCAAAATTGAAATTAATATAAAACTATGTGAGAAGAACAATGGGCCAAAACAGCTTAATAATCTATTACTGCTCTCAATGAATGCGGACGAAGCAGAAGAATCAATGTACCTGAGTTAGTTAAGGATTTTGCTGACAGGAAAGCAAGAAGGAAACCATTTAATTAATTCCTGCTTACTCTTCATGACGACTGGCGTCACTGAGTGCAAAGAGAAAAGTCCATCTTTCATTGTGATATATAACAAAGTGATTTCCATTTATGAATATTTAAGTCTAGTAGTTGCATGCATTTAACTCATTATTAACAAATACAGAGAAGTATGGTTATTTATTATGTTATCTATCATTCCACAAAAAAATGCTATTAAGGTGCGGGGACCTGGGTATTCTCTTGCCGGGAGCCCATGAAACATAGTTACGCAGCTGGGGACAACCCAACATTGGCACCAGATTGTCAGAGGAAAATTCAAAAGGACGTTATCAAATCAGTAGATGAGTTATTCGTGAAGATCAGGTTCTGCTTCCTTGTCCTCTCTCCCAAGTCGCAAGATATCGCCGCATGCGACTTTCTTTTGAGAGGTTATGTTAAAAATTAAGTGTACCAGCCAAACCTACCTAACAATTTACTGAACTTTGACTGTACATATTCAACAAGCAGTTGCCTCAATTGACTCTGAGATGTTCTAAAGAGTATGGCAAAGAATTAGACTACCGGATTGATGTGTGCTGAGTGTCAAAAAGCGCTGATATTCAGCATCCTTCACGTGGAACATAACACATGTGTATCTTTGAAAAAATATTTTTGAATTTTTCTTTCACTTAACGTAAGTAGCATGTGCTTGTGAGTATACTGTAATATCCCGCATGGGGGACATACTCCTCCCAAAATCTAGAAGTCAATGACCTATGACGACATACCATGTGATGGGAATTAATGACAATCACGTGACTGACAACAGCCAATCAGAGCGATTTATCTGAACTGGCCAAAGAACTTCTAACGCTTTTGACTAGCAATCGGAAAATATAACTTTAAATTACAGGATTAGCCGTTGTGACTAAGGTTCTTAATGATTTTTCTCAATCATATCGAGTAAATATCAGAATGTCTTAGTCTTGTTTAGGCACCAGTATATTTCCTTCATTTCCTTCAAAAAATAGCTTTCCATATTCAGTTGAAAATGGAATGGCTTTCTGGGACGAAGTAAGGCGAAAAAAATGGAAGACTTTTGAAATGTGAGCGTGGAGAAGAATTGAGAAAGAGCTTGGTCAAAAGGAAACAAATGAGAAAGTTTTAAGAATAGTATGGGAGCAAAGAACAATTGTAGATGTGATTGAGCACCCATCTTAGAGAAAGGGAAATGAAATATTCTAGCTACAACTTAATTTAATCCTAAACAAAGGCCTGAAGTAAACCCGATTCTTAGAAGGGAAAGAAATTAATATAGTTGAGGCAATGATAGACTATTTATTTATTATTTATGTAATCTGTAACAAGGACATAAGATATTTTTCACATTACATTATTGATGGTTGTTTTCTCAAACACATATTTAATTTTTTTTTAAAAAATGAAATTTTCAAGAATGCTAAGCCTCCCTTTGACTACCCCTGTAGGTTCGGGCCTTACTTTACATTTTATCTATGTTCACAGTTAACTTTGTGTATCTCAAGGCAACTATTGTCTGGAAAAGCATCTGGTCTCACACTTTTGAGCTTATCATCGTGTATTTATGGAGTACTTAAGTTTGAAACTCTTAGAATGAGAAAGGGCAAACTGAGATATTTGGTACGTCTAGCAAGAAGCATGTCATTTTACACGGAAATGGATGAATTGTGTTAAATTGAATTAAATGTGGTAAATAAAGTTGCAATAATTATACATATATATTCTTTTGCTTCAATTTAAAAATTATCTACAACACAGCACTCCCCTCTCTATTTCTCCCTGACTACAGGCCTTATCATGTTCTACGTCCGCATTTAAACTAACATTTTTCTTTTCAGTGTTTCAACGCTTTACTTTCTCTTATTCAGTAAAATACAAAGCTTAAAAAAATCAGTCTTACCTTTCAGATTAAACCAATTCAATTAGGAGCACCTACAAATATTTCTTACTTGCTATCAAACAAGGAATATGGATAATTTCTGGAGTATGACCATGGTAACACTTTCCATCATTGAGCCAACTACTTAATTATTGTACTTTTTCTATTGTTATTTAAAGCATAAATGTTTTAAGTTTAGGAATGAAATTAATATGTTATTTTTACATTATGATTATGACATACAGGTTAAACGAGATGGATGCAAAAGAAGTCAATGTAAGATAAAGACTTCCTTGAAAGAAAAAAGTAAAAGAAACGGATGCCAAACCAAAACTAGCAGATACGATTTTGAATTTGCTTGTGTTATGTTGAACAAAGCCACTGACGGCAGTAAATATCTACAAAGGGTATAGTTTTCGGTCGGTCACTTTCAGTGCGTCACGATACGTTGAACGCCATAGCAATTGAATATGGAATTCTGAAAGTTCCCATCCATTCGCCAATCTATTCGTAGTCTCCCTAGCGCGGTATAGGCTAAAGCACAATTAAGTTTGAGATAATAAACAAATTTGATTTTGTTTGACAAGTTCATGTTTCCAAAGGTTAAGGAAAGTGTTAGAATATTTGTTTCGGTGTATAAGATTACCAAATAAGACCTGGATTTCATTTCCTGTAGGGATTCAAGTAGTTCATATCCAACGTTATTATCTAGTCCACATCCCCTAAAATCTCTATGTTAAAAGCATTAACTTAACTCTAAACCTTTCAATAATACTTGATTTTTTCGCATCACCATGCTATCATAAAAATGATGATACACACTTACTACTATTCACACTTCATACGAAATTAAACGTTGAAACGTAGCATGCATACACATACAACACATACAACCATTATCTTTTATGACCTCAGCTGTATTAGGTTCATTAGTATAAAACTCCACATGATTTCCTATACGCGACAGAAAATCTGCTGCTATGTTAGTACTAGTCCTAATATGGAGAATTTTAAATTTAAACTGTGAAATTTTTTCCATTAACGTACCATATTTCCTTTGCCGTTTGTGGTTATGTAATAACCAAGATAAAGCCTTCGAATCAGTGTAAACTACAAAGAAATTATGCAAATAATATTCAAAACGTTCTAAGGCCAAAGATAAAGCCTTCGCCTCTAACTCATAAACATTCTTGCTCCAAGCTGATGGTGGTATGGCTTTTGAAAACATGTGTACCGGCATTAAATCACCGTCCTTATTATATTGAGATAATATAGCACTGTAGTTTTTTAAAGAAGAATCACAATGAATAACAAAACTCGAGTTCAGGAACCTTTAGGATTACCTTGTCACAAAACGCAAGTTTTTGAAAGACATCATCGTGTTCTTTTGTCCATTTAAATGAACCTTTGCGGAACGCATCTCCTGTAAAGGTGCAATGAGTTCAGAAAAGTTATGTACAAATTTAGAAAAGAATTGAAAAACCGCACACACCATATTCAAGCCCTTTCTATTCTTTGGCTTCGGTAGATTTTTAATAGTTTCAAGTCGGTCCTCATCTATGGCCATCGTTCCACGTTCGAATTGAAACCCTAGATATTTTATTTTGGTTTGAAACAAAAGAGTTTTTGAAGGTGATACAGTTAATCCAGCTTCCCGGAACCTATTTAGAACTTCCTCAACCAGTTTTTTGTGTGATTCCTAATCAGGTGTAAATATTAACACGTCATCATAAAATATCTCTAAGTTATCCCCAATTAAGCCGTCTAAAATTTTTGACATCAAATAACTCAAAACATGTGGTGATGTTGATAAACCCATCGGCAGGCGCCGAAATTGATACATTTTATTTTTTGTTACAAAAGCTGTTACCTTTTTACTATCCTCAGTGAGCAAGCACTGATAAAAACTTTTCTTAAGGTCAATTTTTGAATATATATGGTTATTTGATATACTAGAGATAACATTTTCGAGATTGGGTGACGGAAAATTACGTGTACTTATTTTCTTATTCACAGATCCATAAGCCACGACTAATCTCTTACTGTGATCTTTATTTTCTACTAAAAAACATGGTCTAGAAAATAGAGAAGCATTAATCTCTTCTACCACCCCTTCTTTAATCAAATCTTGAATAAAATTATCCAATTCCTTTTGTTTATAGTTTGGGAGACTATATGGTTGTAACAACAGGAGTATTATCTACCAATTGAATTTGATAATAGAAATCCACACACCCTAAACGATCAGTAATAACGTCTGAAAAAGAAGTTACTAAATTATTTACATAAGTTTGTAACTCAGGATCTTTTCCTAAAAGTTCCGAAGAAACTTTATAATTACCTTCTGAGGGTGCTGCATTCTGCCTGAAATCAGTAACCTGTAGCACCTCATGGTCCACATAGGTTTCCAATTCAGCAGCCAATTGTTGCTCACTAAGCTCCTGTTGTCCTGATCTGCATGTCTGATTTTGCATGGTTCTAGGGAATTGAGAAGCCTCCTCAGCCCTATTCAAGCATGTTGGAGTGGGATGAACTACGCTATCCCTAGAAGATAAAAAGTTTGTCCGAGGAGTAGACTGTTGCAGGTTAGATGGGGGATTTATAGGAATTATCAACTTCCTAGCTTGAATTTTGTAAAGTCTGTTGGACACATCTATAACAGCTTGATATTTTCGATGGAAACTATTCCCCAATAAAAGGTCAAACTCTGAAGATGGAACTATATAAAAGTTTTCAGAAAACTGTTCAAAACCCATCCGAAAATATAAGCGAACTCATGATTTAACTGTCACTTGTTGTTCCCCAAAACCTACAACTTGTAAACTAACGTCTACTTCTCTGATTTCACACTGTTTTTGCAGATTTCTAAAGAATGTTTCACTCACAAAGCAGGACTCACTCCCCGTATCTAGGATGGTATTTACTAACTTCCCTTTTATATATGCAGGCACGACCAGAATATCTCGATTCCTTTTAGTCTTTTGTGAAGAATTTACAGTTTGGAAATCAGATTCATCCACCAATGACCTATGTTCAGAATTACTACCAACAACACTGTTCCTTTGCCGAAAATGTTTATTTGAACCCAAAGAACTAGTCACAATATTTTTCCGAATGGCACCTGTTTTACGTTGAAATTGTTCACTACCTGATGACGTATGAGTATTGTCACTAGCAACCATTACATTTTGATTCTGTTCATGATTTACCACTGAACATCTACTTCCTACCAAATTTACCGGTTTACAATTTACACCAGATTGACTGATAACATTACAAATTGCCGTTTTATTCATTATTCCCTTAGGGAGATTTTTATTTACACTACCCATTACTGGTCCAACAGCATTCCGCAGTTTGTAATAATCATTACTATATCTATACATGTTATCAAAATGTAAAGCTGCGTCCTCAAGTTGTTCAAAAGTCATCGGTACCCCCCTACAGTTGAAAAATTTATGAACCATTGGACTAACCATATTACAAATTAAATTACAAATAACTGGTTCCTCGAAATTCATATCCAAAACACGTATTAATGCTAATTTCTCTTCCACAAATTCATACAAGGTTTGATTTTCCCTCATAACTCGGTAAAATTCCAAGCGCATAAACTGCGTTCTAGCCAAAGGTGAGATGAATTTAATGACGAGTTGTCTACAAATGTCTCCCCAAACTGATCCTGTACCAATCATTGACTGTAAAAGGTAATTAAATTCCCCTTTAGTACGCGCTAAACTAGCAATTAAAATTATATCACACGGTAAATCCTTACTTCGCACAATCTTATCAAGTCTCAAAATCAATTGGAATGATAATTCTGTATTTGTACCGTCTACCAAAGGTAATTGATTAGTCTCGGCCAATAAAAATTTATACACCCCTTCGATTGCTAATTTATTAAAATCAAAATTTAAATGCTCAGACCGCATATTATGTCTGTATACATTTCGTCTATCTAAGCCCGGAACAGAGGAAGAACGTATCCGTGGTCTCCCACGATTAGGTTCGACAAGGTTACTATCTAAATTTGATTCAACATTCCGAAAACAAGGATTTTCAAAAGCTACATATCCTACAAATCCTTCTTCACTACTTGAACTACTACGTTCAAAATTATCAATACTCTCATAATTCTGCCTATTATCCATCTTTCCTTTAGCCAGAATTCAAAATTATCCGTAAATTCTTCTCCTCTTACAAACAACAAATAAATGCGCAACAGCTCGTGCCACCTTATGCTAGGTGCCCCTCAAAAATTTTCTCTCACAAATTTCTTTTCCTCCCATATATCTCCTGTATATTACTCTGCGTTTTTGTCCTTAACATTACATTCTAATTTAAACAAGTATATAGCCAAAACAAGTACCACTTGAAGATTAGGAAGTTGAAACGTTGCATGCATACACATACAACCGTGGTCCCGCGATTTACTTGTCTACAGGTAAAAGTCAAACCTTGCCCAATAACCAGACACAATTCCTTCCTTTACCTGCATACAAATCAATCACAAGCACACTTGACGGGATAGCCGTTCCCCGATTCTTGTTTTGGCATTGCAGGGTAAAAACACTGAAAATAATTATTTTTTTTCTGGTGGCGATTAAGCTTACTTTTTGACTAGGAAATATAGGTAAACTCTCAAAACTCAACTGGAACAATTTATTACAAACCAAATATATATCCAACAATAACAATAAATGTCCAAAACCCGAAGAAAATCGTTTAAATTTTTCAACTTCTTTAAAAACTTTCCAACAAGTAATAAAGATTAACATTAAATTTCCAGATTCAAGAAAATATCCAAAAACAGTTAAACATAAATTTACCCGAAAAAGTATTATTACTTCTAAAAGATTCAATAATTCCCGTACACATAGACTTACTGTTCCCAAATACTGAATTTAACCTCCTTTACGGTACTCATTGACGAACTGTTTCCAAGTATTGAAAATCTATGGTACTCATTGACAAACTGTTTCCAAGTATTGAAATTTAACTTATTAATGGTACTCATTGACAAACTGTTTCCAAGTATTGAACTTTAATTTATTAATGGTACTCATTGACAAACTGTTACCAAGTATTGAATTTTTACTTTTCTCTTTCCCAAAACTTACAATATTTCTCTGTTAGGTTAGGAATTGCTAGTAATACGTCCCCTCTTGTCTCAACTCGTATATTCATCTATGAAAAATTCCATCTTAAAAATTTCGCTCTGTAAAAGTTTAAGCTGTGCCATATTAAATGATTATTGGGATCCGAACCCGGCATGCGAGATCCGAACCAAATATAATGGGATCCAAACCTAAGAATTGGGGATCCTATGCACTGTTCCGGAAAATAATGAGAGGGCGAATAAATTTCAAATCCCCTTCCACTACCAAAAGAGGTTAAATAATTCGTCCTCACCTCATTCCCCAGCACAGTACCAAGTTCAAGCCCAATTCTTCAAATTGGTAGAATATAGCACTCTACTTACCAAACCAGCAAAAATTTCCACGCATATACTATTATTTAAGATATTCTTTTAACACACTATTCAAAGTTATTGAATTCATAGAACATTAAGCCAATCATTAAAGAAGTCCAAACCACATTTCCGAAAATGAATTTTTAGGTTGTCCCATACCAAACAAAATTTAAATTAATTCCATAATACTCTCAACAACTATCCCTTACCCTTCCTAATCTTCAAGTGACCGAATCACCTAGTACTTCCACCCAGCAGGCTGCAGCTTGCAAGTGCTGCCATCTCTTGACATTCGAGGGAACTCCTCGTAACTAGCACTTACAACTGAAGTGGAAGGGCATCTTACGAGTAGAAGCCGTATTACTTAACTCCTACCTTTACATTCAATATACAATATTTTTTAATTCCATCAGAAATCATTTTTTTCTTCGACGAAAACGCTAATATACGTTACAACATATAATAAAGGCATTTGACTAGCTCCACATTTGCATAAAGAGTAAATTATTGGCCTACGCCACTATGAGTGCATACTCATCTTTACCTGATTAGAGTTAATTGCTAAGGACAGAGCTGTAACTAGTATAAATGTTTGTTCGACATTAGTTTGCGACGATGATAGAAATACGTCTGTTTGCTAAATACAGAGCCATACCAGAAGATTTTTATCCTTCGTTCTGGGAGAATTGTGGCATGTAAACATAGAGCCTTCTAGGGAATGTAGTCATAATAAGGTGATCATAGAATTGGTTGCTTGATAAAGGAAGAGAACATCGGCATCAAGAATTTCAACAACCTCGTCGTCACTTCACCATCCGAAACGGCAATGTACAGCCACATCACGATAAGATCTTTAGAAGACTTAAACAGTGAAATCAGTATGGATGTACTGTTTGAGGTTGTGTGCAGTATAGTACTTTTTTTCGCGACGCACATCAATGAAGTTCTCTTTCACAGCACTCGTGACATTTGTATCTGAAATGGTGATGAAAGTGTCGCACATGGAATTCCAAATGCACACAGCATGTTCTCAGTAGAATTCTGTCATTATAGCACCCAAGCATCATAGTGTAGAGTTCCATTCCCATTCGTGACTAAGTGCATTAACCACCACCCTTATATCTAATGTGCTGGAACTTATTGGGATCGCATTTTTGTAGTTTCTGTGTCGGAGCATTTTTCTAACAGGAGAATGCGTGACAGCATGTTACACGCAATATCCGATAATTCTTTATGAATTCGATGTTTGATTGGTTTTCCTTGGCCACCCGTGTCTGAACGGATTTCTAGACTATTGATCCCGTTAGGATTCTAGGATCATAGAACCATTTACATAACAGATGAATAAACAATTACAATGAAAGAAATTACAGTGTGAAAATTACATGTTTTGCAATAGTTCACGAGAGCATCCTACGTATCTTCCTCTCTATGCATCATCATGTCGTAGGAACTGTTGTCATCCTTGTTGGATCTATGCAATACAGGGCTCTATATGTTCTGCTAGGGACCTGGTATTATTTCTCACGTTACAGAGGAAGGAAATATACTTATTCTATCATTGTACTTAGAAATATATATCTATCGAATTTGTACCTCACTACTCTTTTAAAATAATGATCTTTACTGGCCAGCAATATATTTGATCTGAACGAAAAAGAGTTTAGTTCTTGTAGAAGTAACGTGGTGTGGTAAATGTACAGTTGACAGTTGACAAACTTAATTATCAGGCATCTATAAATATAAAATAAAATTTCAGTAATATAAATTTGAAAGAATATAAACTTGAGTTTCCTTAAACCCATTGGAAGCCGCTAATGGAAATTCGATGAAATCATAAAATAGTATCGATACCTTAATCTATACTTATGTTTAATTCCATTATATATTAGAGATAACGAAAAAGAAAGAATGTACAAAGTGTTCATGAATATTGAGTAAAAAATTGGGGAGATGATTTGCCACAATAAAATAAGGGAAAAAAGGTTCATATAAACATACAGGTGTAACTAAAAGAACCGGACTGATGGTATTAAATCTGTTATTGGCCATTTTGTACAACAGGAGCATTATCGGCTTCAAAGTACTTACCTGCACGATTCCTAAACCGTTCCATAAGAATCTAGTTATCACTCTCTCTAAGAATGTATAGTCTCGTTTACAGAGTGTCTACTAAAATTCCCAAATGGAATTTCGTGACCTTTCCTTTACCAAACCATAAAATTTCGTAACATTCTTAAGAGCGAATTTGAGTGCGAATTAGGCCGAATTTTCATGCATGCGACAGAAGAGTACTTTGCTTGTGATTTGGTCCCCGTCTAAAGCCGAAAGTAGACATTTCTGGTGGTGAATTTTGACGTTTTATAGAACAAAATTTTCCAGTCTGTACTTATATTTGTACAGTTAAAAAATAATCGTAACCCAAAAGCTAAATTTCGTGACCTTTTCTTGACTTTCATGACCGTTTTCTGATTTCGTAACTTTTCCGTGACTTTCGTGACCGATAGACACCCTGATTCAATGTTTGTCAAAATGTCACCACAGATATTCATCCGAGTATCCTTTTTCTTCCAATGTCACGTTCCTTGGCACTAATTTTAAAGACACTGTATTCTTGTTAAAACCTTCATGTAAAGTTTGACTAACTTTTTTTTGGTCGATTTCTGTGATTTCAGCAGCAGCTCGAATACTCAAGCGATGACATTTCGAATCCAATCGATGACTTTTAAAATCTTTGAGTCCACAAAGTAGTCCAGGACGCAAATCGTCAGTGATCACTCCTGATCCATCAATGATCAAACCGTTTGAACCACTCAAAAATTTATGTGAACAATAAAAAGTAATCTCCGTACATTACTTTTAGCAAATCTTAAGTTTCTGTCTCGTATTTTCCCAATTTGAAAAGAAATTTCACATCGATACCTTGTTCCATTTTAACGCTAAGCATTTTTCCGAGGAACACATACGCAGCGTCCAGGATTCACAACGGAACTGAGCGGCTTGCAGCCTTGGTAATCACTCATTCGATAGGTAGAGTGTCATTATATACACTCATACATTGATTTATCTTCATGTACTCCCTATTTGCTGTTTTTTCTAGCCGCAACTTGCATGTCGAAAACTTCATAGTTTCCGAACGAGAAGAAATGAAACAGCAGTGAAGCAACTTCAGAATTACGTGCCTTAGATAAACAATCAGCATGCACCTTGCAGGCCAAGAGTTTATTACAGGAAGCGGCCCTGTTCTATCCAGAACTGCAGATGGTATATAGATACGCAATCAAATGGACGTGAGGGATTCATGAAAAGTCTCTGAAGTGAAAGTGGGTGAAAATAATCACGAAGGAAAGGAGAGCGATACATCGCTAGGAAATAGAATTCGTTTTCGACAAATCAATATTGCAATCGGATTCAACATAGGGAAAGGGTAAAGGAACATCAGGGTCTGAATGAAAATACTATTCACCATGTAATCGATACATTGATCAGAGTCGTTTTCTATATATATTTACATGAACATTTTTTCTTATGATGGTGTATCAAATCAATTCACAAGTTTATGGCACGGCATTAATTAACATCCTATACATAAGAAAGTAGTTAATTTATTATTTCCTTAAATTGTTACATTAATTTTTACACGGTGTATTCTCTGCTAATTATGCATTGCTAGAAACGCATTTAAGATTACCCAGCGCGAATTTATAGGTCTGGGTCAAAATTAATACACAAGGAGATGATGACAGGTATTTGTATGCCCATGACACTCTTAATATGTTCTAAAGACTGTTCATAAATGTAGTAGTAGGATATGTAACCTTCTACTCATATTAATAGAGTGTGTAACCTCCCAAAGTGACCACAGAAGTAGCTCTTCTAGTAGATAGCCGGTCGTAGAGATGCTGAATATCTGTCTGGAGAAGTGAATCCCACTCTTTCCTAAAGTTTTGACTCCCACCCAAATGTCATACGATTTGATCTGATCGATATTAAATCATTGTGTGGTTGCACCCCCTATTCTCCCATTTTCCAATTAAGAAAATCAAAAATGACCAGGAAGTTGGGGTGGGTCAAGACAATTAACTAGGAATCTAAAGTAGTAGACACAAAGTTCTATCTGCTTAAATAATAATTGCAAAGATGCTAACATAGTGGTCTGAATTAAACACAATGTAACCAACTCGGGATGTTTTAGAAAGAAATGTGGAAGCTGTATGCATTAACACAAAATGCTAAGAGCGTCCTATCTTATATGTTATGTTTTGTAAAAACAACTGTTCCTCCAGAACAGATTATATATATTGATGAAACCCCTCAAAAATAAGAATACAAAAGGAATGTGGTGGTTTAGATGAGTCCTGAAGTTAATTTAGAAATAAAATATTACTAACAGAAATATGCCCACGTCTCATCTCCAGTGACCACATTTTTGAAGAAGTCTTGATTTTCAACTGTAAATACGTCCAGGAGCTCTTGATAAATGTCCACACGCCTCCTCCAATTATCAACAGTCAATTGCTTAGGTACCCACTTAGCACACACACACTTTGTGATATCTCAAGTCAGCAATTATTCCTTGGGTAGAGCCATACGAGATGTTCAAAGCATCAGCAACACTCTGAACTGTCTTGCGCCTGTCTCCTCGGATCAATTACTCAGCACATTCTCGATTTGCATCTGTGATTGATGTTGTCGGACGTGAGGTCGTCCGGCGGCTTCTTGGATTATCAGTGGTTTCTGTTTCTCCGTTGCTAAACTTCTTCACCCAACGCCGTACATTGCTAATGTCCATTACCGCATTCCCATAAACATTCTTCAAGCACATATGGATTTACTTAGGTGGACAACCTTCTTTCGCCAAAAATTCTATGACGACTCTTTCTTTTAGCTTCAGATCCATCGTTCTAATAACTCAATCTGAAAAAGAAAAGACTACATTAATGGAGGAAGGCTACCTCTATAATGCAATGCATAGATAAGAAAAAAATAGAAAACAATAGTGGCTATAATAGAATAAAATATAATGAGGGAGGCATTACTTTTTGATCCTCCCTCGTATTAAAACATAAATATTTCAAACCTGTGTTGTATATTATACAGAAAGATAACCATACCGTTTACTGATTTTATTTATTATTGCCTTTTTCACGACAAAGTTAAGATTACTCCATTCCTTTCATAACAATACCTGACTTTCTAAATCCAAAATATTAGAGCATACAAATAACAGTGAAGATATTGTAGTCAAAGTACGGAAATAGCTTTTGCGTTACTCAACAGTTAATAGTATTTGAAAATTTTTTACAGACATATAAGAAATGACAAGCGCAATATGTAACTTTTGGCTAATAGTTTGAATCTGAGTAAATTGTGTTATAACTATATCAATAATAAGAGTAAATAATTATAAACAACAACGTATATCAACAGCAAAAAATACACAAAGATTTCTTATGTACTGTCGAAAGTACTAAGAAATTAGATAACACATAATCTCGGAACTTCGAATTCATTCTGAGACTAGAATCTAAGACCATTACACTTGCTCAGGAAAGGCGTGTTTCTCAAACAGTTGCTACCTCATTTTAAATGTCAGACTATTTCTGCTTTTCTAACTTTTCCTTCTTAATTACCTCAATCCCAAGAATAAGGTTGTGAAGTTCAACCTAACATTATTAGTTAAAAGAACAAAAGTCGACATTTAAGCACTAGTAGTTGGAGAAGAAAGTTGAATAAAATGTCCATTATTAACAGCAGTTGAATATCGTCAATATTATTTGTGAAACAAAATTTAGAACAAACATGCCAATTCATCTGCAGAAATAAAAATTGAAAATACAAGGAAACAAATTATAACAAAATATTATGAGGAATTGAAGGGAAGCCTTTTGAACCTTCATTTTTTTCATAAAACAGGTTCGGCGAGACTGACAAATATGGAGACGATAGAAGAGGTTAGACGTATGCGTCTTATGTTGTGTAAGCCGGCATCAACTATTCACAAACGAAAGTGGACAAAATCGTTAATTGTTTAGGGGTATTCATACATTCCATTGAGGATAGAAACAACTGTTCTTGTGATCACCGAATTATCATCTATGGCTTCGAATATAACCTACATGGAGATAAATTTACAAATGCAAATTATACAAACTAATTATATATCTTCGACTACTATTATTAGTTAATTCAT
This sequence comes from Thermobia domestica, assembly GCF_964235325.1. Lineage (NCBI taxonomy): Eukaryota > Metazoa > Arthropoda > Insecta > Zygentoma > Lepismatidae > Thermobia > Thermobia domestica. Next base: position 290,310,696 of record NC_137454.1, read on the forward strand.
TCAACTCAATGAAGCTAATAAACAAAATTGACTATCTTATTTATTTGTTTCCTGTCTGTCTGTCTGTTATTTGTCTAGGAAAAGCGGAAGCAATCAGCAAGATATTCTCATTTCCCTCTGCGATTCTTCTTCGCCGCCATCGCCTTTCAAGCTGTCAGGTTTTCTTTTTATTTTCCAAAATTTTCATATATAGGAACAAGATAATTTAATACGTACCGGTATATAAGTTTACTTAAATAATTATAAATGGTAAATGTAAAATTTCGTGTATATTTATCGTTTCTTATATTAATTTATCCAACATACATATGTATTGTATCAATTTATTTTGTTTACGTACATACAATTCTTTTTATTTATTTATTTATTTATTTATTGAACAAATTCCCAGATACAGCATAATTGTGCCATTTTACACAGGGAAATGTCAACAAGCGGGGAAAAAAGAAAAAGAATTTAAAAATAAACAACAACAGTAACATCAATAGTATTAACAAAGAGTGCACAAGTAATATTATTTAGCCAGCACGAGTTTTATTGTTCTTTCAAACACCGGGTAGCTCGAAAAAATGTCCACCTCACTTGTTAGATTATTATAATAGTTGGGTACTCGGAGAAAAAGAGACCTCTGTATAATTGTCAACCTAGGTCGTGCAAGATGGAATAGGTGGGTATTCCGGGTTTTGCGGGAGGGAACATGTACGGATAGTTGTTGAATTAGGGTTTCTGATCTTAGGTTCCCATTTACAATCTTATGAAGAAACTTCAAATCAGAGTTATTTCTGCGTACTTCCGGCGTCTGGATATTAAGATATCGCAAAATTTCCTCCTTAGGTAATATTCGAAGTGCGGGAACACGAAAACGTACTATTGCAATAAAGAAATTGAGAACAGACTCAAGTCTAGAGAGATGTGTAGGTGCGGCCATGGCCCATATGGGAGAGCAGTATTCTATCTTGGGTGCTATTAGAGTTTTATAGAATGTTGATAATGATGCCACAGTACGTAGTTCAGTGAATCGGTAAAGAAGCCCTAGCAAACGCATTGATTTCTTAACTATTGAGGAGATGTGGTCAGAGAACGAGAGTTTCGAATCAAAGATGACACCAAGATCATTATGACTGGCAGAATGTGTTATAGGGGAATCGTTAATATGGTGGAGGAAACAGGAGACTTTTTCAGAGTAATTGAAATACGGTCACATTTCTTACTGTTAAGTTTCAATTGCCACATTTCACACCAATCTACAAGATAATTTATGTCTTCCTGTAGGGCAATTGTGTCATGGAAACATGATATTTCTCTATATAGTTTGCAATCGTCAGCAAAAAGCAAACTGATAGGTGATAGGTGAGAGTAGAGATCGTCCATATACAGGACAAATAGCAGGGGCCCTAGTACGCTTCCCTGAGGCACCTCCGAGATCACAGGTTGGGGGTTAGAAGTCGCCCCTGAAATAACAACTTTCTGTTTACGGCCCTTTAGATAGCTGGTGATTAAAGAGAGAAATTTACCATGTACATTAAACCTATTGGAAAGCTTGTGGAGAAGAAGAATGTGACTGACAGAATCAAAGGCCTTTGAGAGATCAAAATAAATTACATCTAATTGAGTATTGTTATTTATACATTGAACTGCACGGAAAAGAAGAGTACTTAAGTTTGTGAGACTTGAGTTTTCGGTAGAAAGCCATGCTGAGAGGTGTGAATGTAAGGCGACGTGAATTTGAGAAGCCTGTCTTTGATTATTTTTTCGCAGATAATAGATATTACAGAAAGAAGAGATATTGGCCTATAGGATGATACTTGATCTTTAAGTCCTGATTTATATATTGGGGTCACATGAGCTAGTTTCCAGCTGGTGGGATAATATCCTTCTCTGAAGCATCTATTGAATAGGATGGATAAAGGAACTGAAATAGCTGAAGCAGTTTTGTTAAGATAGAGAGAGACAATGTTGTCGGGCCCAAGAGATCTATGTGGAGAAAGCGACTGCAAGAGAACCAAAACCTCACCCGGGGTGGTAGAGAGGTCTGATAAGGTGTCAGTACAAATGGGGAGGAGAGGGGGAAGATGGGTTGTAGGGGGAAAGGCGGTAAATGTTTTACAGAAGTAGTTATTAAAAAGGTCGGGTCTCTGATCATCACTAGCTTCAAAATTCTCGTCATAAACTGTTGCTGGTATGCCGGGAGATTTCGATCGAGATTTAATTACAGTCCAAAATAATTTAGGGTTGCTAACAGTAAAATCACTAATTGAGTCCATGTATTCAAAGTACTTACGTCGCTGTACCTTCTTCGTAAAGCTTCTTGCTAATATTATGTTTGAAATTTTATGATCTCTTCAGAAATTCAAAATATATTGTTTTAAGAACTATTTTAGGGTCTGTAAGTGTTCAGTCCTTGTTATTAAATATCTTCAGCACTCCCTCAAGATTTTTCAATAATAATAATAATAATAATAATAATAATAATAATAATAATAATAATAATAATAATAATAATAATAATAATAATAATAATAATAGTGATTTAAACTATCCGCTGAGCAAAACAATACGTTTATTGCAAAAATTATTAACGTGTAACAGTTTCACCACTATCCATTTGGTTTCACTAAACATATAGACAGGCTTAGAGCCAAAATGCAGCACTTTGTTCCATATCAGTATATAAAATGTACATAACATTGAAAAGAAAACCTGAGAGAAATAATATCACATACTAAATAAAAAGTAAATGCCGCGGCACTAAAGTTTCTCATTCCAATTCCTTAAACTAAATCATGTTATGCCATGGGCGCCCTAAGAGGAGGGCAGGGTGGGGCCCGAACCCCCTGGCTCACGAAAATGTATACGTAATATAGCAAACCACGTATATTAAATATCAGAAGTACCAGACATAATATAGCAACCATGGGGATGGGCTCCCCTCTAGAAATTTTTTTGGGCGCCCCTGTGTTATGCTACAGTTAATAATGAAACATTGTCTTGTGAAATAAGAAAAAATTCTAAGGCGTTTTCGGAAAACTTCACCGAAAGGAAACTCATCCCCGAAAGTAAACTACTTCTTGTAGATTTTCCCATAAGAAATAATTTATGCCATATATTAGGGTTATTAATGAAATATTTGCTTATAAAATAATAACAAAATAGCTACTTTACAAAATTGTCCAAAAAATTCATCTCAATGGTAAACTAATCCTTGTGAATATTCTCATGGACTTATGCAATCTTGTAAGAATAATTACAATATATTTATTGTAATGTTACCAAAATCGCCCGTGTCGTTTTCGAGAAAGTAATCTGAAAAAAATTCGTCCCCAAGAGTAAATTATTCCTTGTGATTTTTTTCGTAAGGAATAACTTACACAAATATGATATAGTTATTAAGGAAAGACTTATTTACGAAATATGAACAAAATGGCCTGAGTCGTTATTGAGAAAATCGTCCAAAAAATGCTCATCCGCAAGAATAAACTATCGCATCGCAGATTTTTTTAAAGCACAAATAAGTTAAAGTATATTGTCATGTTACAAATAAAATATTTATTTGTGAAATATAAAGAAAATCACATGAGTCGTTTTTGAGAAAATCATCCGGAAAAAAGAAACTCATCCTCAGGAATAAACAATCCCTCGTACATTTGTTGCAGGATAGACGAGGTTTGCCATAACAAAATTGCCTGAGTCATTTTTGAGAAAATCATCTGAAAAAGTAACCTCCAAGAATAAACTACCCCTTCTCGATTTCCTCAGAGAAATGATTAATATCACGTGATGTGGTTGTTTTTGAAAAATTGATCTAGGAAGTATAAACAAAATCGTTACAATTGTTTTTGAAAAATGCATTTTTTTTTTATTTTTATCTTAAAATAAATCACCCATATTTTTAGGAATATGAAGAGAAATTGACCTTTCCCGGAAGGATAACATAAGAACTTTAAGTTGAAAATTTGCTTGAGATAAAGGCCTCCATGATGAATGCACATCAGAACGAACGAACGAACAGACCGACAGATGTCGAAAAATCACTTTGTCTGTATCTATGGGCCATGAAACATGTAAATCCACTGAAATCTTGAATTTGATTCTTTCACGATCACCAAATTTTCTTCTTTCCTTTGTCGATCGAAACGAAAATATGGTATTCAAATAAATAGAATAAAATCCTTGTTACATTCTTAAAACATTCAGATTGATTATAAACCAACAGACAAACGAAGATTTTTTTTTTGTTTGTTTTGCAGAAAATACTAGATACATCACATTAATAAAATTAAACAAACTTTTCTAAAACATAATTACCTCAAACTTATCTATTGAAAGAATTAGAAAAAAAATCTTTAAATTTCACATTTCTATTGTACAGCAACTAAAGTTATAATCAGGGCCCGGATCTTGTTGACCTAAAATTTTCTAAAAAGTGACCTATAAAACGACACTAAAATTCCTGTAAAATGACCCTAAAATTCACAAAACTTGACCTTAAAACTTGCGTTTTTTTAAACGTTTATTTCGTTAAACGTTTACATTTTTTAAAAATATCTATTGTATTTTAATTAACGTTTCTCACGCATATTCAAGACGTTTTGTTTCAGTTAGTTGCAGTCCTTTGTACGAACTGAAAGCGTCAATTCCAACCTCCAAGTTGAAACTAGGAAGCACTCTTAAACAATAAAAGTTTACAAGTGTAGACTTCATGAGAATAATAGATAAAAACCTTGTTTAAAGTCTTTGTACGCCTTTTAATCCATTTTTAGTTATTCACGTGATCACATCCTTTGTGGTCAACAACCCAAACTATCTGTTTGACCACCTACCAACCCCCACCTTTCGTCAACTAACTACAGCATAGTTTTCATTAGCTTGTTAAGAATGCAGTCAAAACAGTCAGGAAGCAGGAAAAGAGAACATTTAAGTTCGCGTTTTTCACATCCGTAATCAGTGTTCACTTTAAGATTTTCTTATGTAGAAGAAAAGAAATAAAAAGACAATAAGTGACCTAAAAGTTACCTTAAAATATTAAAAAATGACCCGAAATTTCAAAGCAGCAAAGAGTGACCAAAAGTTGACCCTAAAGAAATATATTTCTAGAACCTAGTGTTGATGGATAACGCTTTTATGTGAATTTGCCTTGTCCTATGCGCAACAGAAAAAAGTTGACTTGTCAACAAGATCCGGGCTCTGGTTATAATACATCTTCTAATACTATGATTTGGCATTTTGAAGCCGATGTTACGTAAACAGTTTTTATGCAGGCCTACAATATGCATATATGTATTATCCAGTACTTGTTTTTCTATAAATCTGTTACCACAAACTTACTGTCTTCTCAGGCTCTCTAATCCCTAGTATTTGTTACAATCCTCATATGAATTAGAATAACAAGTGAATATCGTTTCACAGTGTGAAACTAAGACTTCTAAACTATGCGAATTCAATAACCAAGCTCGAAGCAGTGCATCTATAACTACTGATTCCAACAGATAAATAAGATCCGAGATAGAACCTACTCTTGTGACGCTAAATCGATTGAAGAGAAAACTTCTCGATATCTCGCACAGTTTTTGCTTTATGAAAATCACAAACCAGTAGTACTACTAAACTCAACCACTTCTAGTTTCGACACAATGTTGCGGGTAGTGATGATACATGTATACACTTGAGTCGCTGTATCGATTACAAAATCAATTTATCGTCTTACCATTTACGTCCTAAGATTTCAATTATTTTTATATATTACCATCCAGCTTTTAGGAATAGACCCTACTAATGGGGGCTGAATTTGGATTTAAAAGCATCAAAAGTGTCACTATTCATCCCCGCGACCCCGAAAGCTATGTTACAAGTTATGGGGCTAAGTTCAATTTAAACGGCATCAAAATTGTCACTTTTGGTCTTAGAGACTCCGAGAACTACGGATTTGACACTAACATCGGTGATTTTCGAATATTTTTATGTCACCTCTCCCCCTCCTCAAAGCTGCGGGACTGAATTTGCATTTAAACGGCATCGAAAGTGTCAGTGTTCATCCCCGCGATGCCCCAAGTTATGGGGCTAAAATCAATTTGAACGGCATCAAAAGTGTCAGTGTTCGTCTCAGCGACCCCGAAAACTATGGATCTGACACTAACATCGGTCATTTTTGATCATTTTTATATACTCCTCCCTCCCACAAGTTGCACTTTCAAAGTGAAATGATAAGAAACATCCTAGGCCCAAACTTCGTCTATGTTAAAAATTTGAACGAGATCGGGTCGGGTGATTCATGAGTTATTAAATTACAAACCTAGTCACTTTCATTTTTATATGTAAAGATAAATAAACATTCCTATTGTTTTGGAAAATTGCGATCTATAGCCTATACAAATTGAATCATACAGACAGGATTTGAAGACGCACCAGATACCAGCATGTCTGATGACAACCCCTGCGTGTATTACAATAGAATGGAACTCTGTTTTGTGGCTATAGCAGCATTGCATTTACGGAACACGCTTTTCTGGTATTAGTTGTTAGTAATCATAACGACCGCTTGAAAATGCACTCGTATTCCCACTTGTGTCGCTATTTTTGAGAATATTATTTAAAACCTTTGATTTGAATAATTACTTACTCTTTTCTTCTAAGTGGTTTCGCACATGATACAGAAGAAGTTATTTTTCTTGAAATAATATTTTCCGCGACGGGACGATCCACAATTTGCAGACCAAAATAAGAAATTAGAAACTTAATTCATCAGATATTCACCTCGTATTAAATTTTATGATTTTTGGATTTGAATATTTCTGCAGAAATCGAGTTTATTCGCACTCTCGCACTCTCGCACTCGCACTCTCGCACTCTCGCACTGGAAACATATGCAAAAAGTAAAAAGGAAAAAAAAAAGATTTTAAATCACAAATAAAAATATTATTCTGCCTTTTGGAAGGTCCTGGGACTCATGAGGGTAAAATCATACCTGCTCTCAATGATACTGACGTTTAAAAATATCCACAACCACTCATTTTCCACCCTGCAGCGTGAACAGAAATGGTACGCTTAAACTTTAGGTACCTAACGTACCCAAATAAATGAAATAGAACACTAAACTAACTAATCAATCAACTTTAACTTTATTTTTGGTTTCCGCGCTTAAAACATCCATCCATTTTATGTATCAGTCTAAGTCGGAACATTTTAACAATTTTTAAAATTTTTATGTAGCCAATAAAATTATTAAAAGCGCTAACACTTATCTTCTCAAGGACCACACGAGAACTGTTGGCTATCCCTGTTCTACAATATTATAAACATTTGCTGGGGAAAGTTTCAAAGATGTTCTTCTAGAGAAATACCACCTATTTATTAATCACTCACTATCCCTCTATTGAGCGGGTGTGTTTCAACAATAAATTCGCATAGTTTGGAAGTCACTGTATTTTCACAACTGTGAAACGACATTCACTCGTTCCTTCTTCTTTGTCTCCTTTGTCTTCGTGTTCTTCCATGAGTATATGGAGTTGGCGTTCTTATCTTTAATTCTTGGCTTTATACAGATTATGTTGAAACCAACTGACACCTATTACGTAATTATATACGAACAGAAACAAAATAGACTGTTTCTTGTCTCTGAAATCTGTCAGAGAAAGAAGTTATAGGAGTACATTGTTCTTTCTGGAGAAACAATCTTGAAATCGAGATTAAATAATATTAATACTTTAAATAGAAAATTATCATAGCAAACAGAATCATATAACTCTACCTAGTTTCACTGCAAAATAACTGCTCTTCCAATCATGTAAAGAGCATTTTGGCTTCCTAAATGATGGAAGACAAACTACCTGTACTCAAGAGGGTTTAGACTATTAAAATAAAATTGATATTGAAGTATACATTAATCACGTTTACAATTACACCACTTCCAAGATGACAACGAATAGTACAGGGTGTCCGAGAAGTCCTTCCCTGATTACAGAAATTGATAACTCAGGCTAGAAATAAGATAGAAATATGAAACTGGTGTTGAATTGTTTACAAACTATAAAACTTTTGGTCACATCAGTACACTTCCACATGAGCACCTTTGGTAGCACGTAGCACATCTAGGCGATATTCAATTTCCATCCACACATTAGCCAACATCACTGGAGGGATCGATGCAACGACTGTGGTTATTCGTTGCTGCAGGGTTTCAAGATCTGGTACACGTGTTGGTAGACCTCATCCTTGACATAACCCCATAAAAAGAAGTCTAATGGGGTTATGTCAGGAGAGCGTGGAGGCCAAGCTGTTGGTCCATCACGACCAATCCATCGCCCAGGAAATGCCCTATCGAGATAGGCACGGACGTCCAAACCCAAAACAAACAAAATTGAGACTTGGTAAAACAGAACAAACCTAACACAGACAAAAACTTTTATAGTTTGTAAACAATTCAACACCAGTTTCATATTTCTATCTTATTTCTAGCCTGAGTTATCAATTTCTGTAATCAGGGAAGCTCAATTTTGACTAACTTTCAAACTTTTTTGACAATAATATTTTCCAAAGGTATGACATATATTTATCGATAAATCATATATCACATTGAGCTAAACAGAATGACAGTCTTCAAAGCAAATTCTTATGCATAGTTTTTTGAGAAAATGGACAACAACGAATTTTTATGGGGCTAAAACGTATATTATTGGTTACCAACAATTATTGATAGTTTTCAATCTGCTGCAAGAGATGATTTATTTATGCACTGTATAGTGTGTAAAAAAGAATAGTGTTAATTAACAGATTGCATCTATTGTTGTTTATTTTATTCTGATAGTGATAGATATACGCTTAACAGCAGTGGCGTATTTAGAGTTTTGTTTCTGGGGAGATATGTACAACACGGGGAAACAGGGGGCAATTTCCCACCGGAATTTGACAATTAAATATATTTTAATCGACTGTCTACTAATGTACTAGGAAAAAACATGAAACTCATATGTCGGTGGAGGATCTAACCCCCCCCCCCAGGCAAATCTCAAATGATGCTCCTGCAAATACACGTTGAATATTTGTAATCCCATTTCAACTTAACTTATTTCATTTTAGAAAAAATGGAAATATGTTTTAACTGTGTATGGTTTTACTTGAAAGAAAATGTTGAGACAAGTTGAAGCTTAAATATACTGATTGCAGTTTTAATGGCAAGAACTGCAGACTAGTGAATCTTATGTGATATGATTGATACACACAAAAATTTAGCAGTGAATCTAACCTTTTATTCTATTCATAGAAGAAAAAGGAAGTATCCTCTTGGCCTACTTAATTTCCCGGGCTACTTATTCCCCCCTCCTCTTTTTGTGAATCAAACATTTACCTTTCTTTATAACTAAACGATATAAGTATACCTTTGCTATAATAACTAAAGTCTCGTTATGTTGATATTCGTGCAAGTTGGTGTGGAGCACCTGTTCCGACTCGACTTGAAACATAACTAACAACGGTCGAAAGTATGATAGGAAAAACGAAAGAAAGTAACAACTAAGAAAAAACAGAAGAGTAGAATGGGCGAAAGAAAGAAAAAAGAACGCATTCTTTCATGGAATGAAATTTGATAAATACAGTATTTAAACAAAGAGCATAAGAAAATGGAAAGTAAATGAAATCCTTAGAAATGGTAAGAAGAATTACTATTGTACTTGGAATGCGAAAAACTAACAAATTTATTTGGGGGCCCTCCTAATTGAATCAGTGAGTAGAAAAAGGAGAATATTCCCCAACACGCCACTTCTGAAAAACGAAAAGTAAAACTGCTTACCGGAAATACCATTCTTACGTAAAAATATCTGTATGGGAGATTTGTAGCGTATGTTAAGACCTTTCATTTCCCAAAATTCTAAAAACGTAATGGGATTAGATATTTAGTTACAGAGAAATGGTTATCGTGGAATGTTATCCTTTATTTTTGGAATGTTCTTCTTTTTCTACTCACCGATTCAATTGATAGGTCCCCTAAATACGCCACTACTTAACAGTGTGCACATACTACTTTGTAATAGTTGGATACGAGACACAAGACAATTCTTCATAAGCGAATAAGATTTCAAGTGCTAAGGCTTTTGAACTCAATTTTTCTTCCGTTGACAGATTGATATGACAGCTAGGTTTTCAAATTCCGATGTTGGTACCCAGCATACGATAAAAGAAGCTGAACACACGATGTTCTGTTCCACTCTGCGGGTTATGTAACATGACATAAACCATATATATAGGTTGACGGTAGATAAGAAAGTTAATAGGATAATGACCTTGTAAATTCTTGGAAATTATCTTAATAACCGGTGTTATGTACGTAATAACTACCAACATGCCTGGGAAATACATAGAGGAATTATGTGTATTTCAGTGAGTAAATTTAGGATATACTTATGATGTTCAGGCACTAGTAAAAATATTGAGTTGTTGAGTTGATTTTAATTTATCGTCCCTTTCAGCAGCGAGGCTATATGAGATGTGGACCTACTGATTAACGTGAAATCCGAACCACATGAGCTCCCGCCGGGAATAGTTAAAAAAAAAATATGTCGCTACGCTGCGGTATAGAGGGCTATTCAGGGTATATCTTTAGTATTTACTGTAATTGTAAATAGTTTTAAATCTAAAGCAACGCAGCGTTATAAAAGTTACAAGGATCTTACAAATAAAGAGCAATGACCCACATAATATGAGAATAATGCGAGGAAGCACATGAGAATGTGTAGTTTTTTTTTTTTTTTTTTCATTTTTATGATTTCTTATATTCCTGCTGAAGTTTTGCTAGATATGATGCCGACCGAGTAAAAAATAAATTAGTATTTCATTTTAACGTTTTTGTCATATTAGAACTAGTGGTCAATAGAATTACATTCCAAACATATGATACCTTTTATCACTTGTTAACTACCCGAACATATTGATGAAGTCCAACTGATTTGAAGACGCATCGCGAAGCACGTGCAACCACGATTAATATTTTGATACCAAAATAACAGAATTTACTTCCTCAGAAACGAGTCCCGGTTTGCAGTTTGTCTCAATGCGAATACGTAACAGAATGAAGGAGTTAGGATTTGATTTAAAATATTTTCATAAGCAGCATTTTCAATACCGATGAATTATTAAGTTATTAGCTGCATCTTTTCCAGAAACTGGTAACAACCTAAGGGGAGCAGGGTGGTTCAGTGGTAGAGTGCTCACTTTTAATGCCAGAGATCCCTGGTTCGATCTCCGGCCATATCAGTTTGTGCTGAACAACACCGTATCCGTGGGTTTCTCTGGGATCTTCTGTTTTTCCCACTTTCTCATTTCACCAATTGCTTCATATCATTCAATTCCAGTATTTCATCCCTCTCTTTTAATTTGACTCTGGAACGTAAAATTATAAATTTTATTTCAACTTATGACGAACTAGGAACACTAGGAATGTTCGGTATTGAGATTCACACACAGACTTAATGTGACAAAATTTCGAAAGACCAAAGCACCGAGAGTAAAATACCGAAATACATAGCAATATCGAAAATACTGAATAAATATTATCCACTAAAGAGTGTTTTTTTTTTAAAGAAAACTTAATAATTGCTCGAATTACTAAATTAAGTTATTAGTATTAACCTGGTAGTTGCACATATCCTCTTGCAACAGTATTCTAGATGCAAATTTAATATTTAACCTCTAATGTCTTAATATGATATTTTAAAAACGCATTTTGTGAGAAAGTTTTTTTTCTGCATTTGCCGAATCCAGAAAAAAAAACTCCTCAATTATAGAAAGACAACAGTGAAAGAAATTTATACGACTTCGGTGAATCACTTAACAAACTTGAAATTCTAAACGTTACACTTATTTGAATAAGGTACAAGTCTGGAAATGTGATGGATCTGAGAACTGTTGTGTATTTTCCAATGGAATAATGTATATAAAATATATTTATTTATTTTTAAAAACAGAAACAGTAACATATAGAGCCATGTAAACTAACGAGTATATCAGGAAAGTGTGTGTAATGTAAGAAGGATGTATGATAAGGTAAACGTATAATACAATATGCACATGAGTTTTGCATTAGCGTATTGCAAATGTGAATGCAAGACTTGACGATAAATACCTTAGTGTATGGGTTTGGCTATATAAAAATCCTTGAGTTACCCTATACATGAACTAAGTGACCCATAAGCTATAATTACTTACTAGTGCCCCTATTTGTGGTTTGAGAGAAGGCTTTGAAGTATCTATTGCCTCCATATGTAGCAAAATAATAAACTTACGTTTGAAAGAGAATGGATAGGTTGTCATGATTTAACCTTGATTCTCAAGAACGAATAACTGAAGACAACAGAAAGATGGCAAAAGATTCTGCAGGCTTTCCATATTGTAATACAAAATACGGTATATGAATTTAATGCAGTGACTTCCAGTAGTCCCGAAGAGATATACTTTTACACTAGCTATTTAACTAACTAACTCTATGGCCTATGGAACCCGGAGGTTCAATGCCGCGTTCACAAAAGCTCTCCACTGACTTCTATCCTTAGCTAACTGCATCCAGTTTCTACTTTGTATTCCAATCTCTGCGAGATCCATCTTAATATTGTCCTCCCATCTGCGCCTAGTTCTTCCTAATGGTCGTTTTCTGATGGGTCTTCCAGTCAAGAAATTGAAAGTGTTTCTACTTTCTTCCATTCTAGCTACATGACCCGCCTACCTAACCCTCCTAGACTTGACGACTCTAACAATGTTGGGTAAACCGTATAAATTATGTAGTTCCTCGTTATGAAGTTTCCGCCATTCCCCATTCCCGTTCCTTATGTAAAACTGTTAGTGGATTTAAAGTGTGACCTAAACTTCTAGTCGGCTTTTCATATAACACTCTGTGCTTTCATCAAGGATCGAATTTGCGGTCATGCGCATAAAGAACATACGGTTCAGTTTGAAAACTGACATACCGAACCTAGTCATTGCTTTGGTTTTCCTGATTTATCCTTTTTTTCTGTATACTACTTATTTGAGTTGTAACCATTACGAGAGGGAAACGAACACTGGAAGTCCGAGAACAATTAGGAACATTAGAACTGAAACTCAAACCCATGATATAGTCTATCACTTCACGATCGTTCTTCTAGTAGCTACGACTACTTGGCTATTCCTACCAGCTAAATGTCTGGCTAAAAAAAAAAAAAAAAAAATCACTACGGCCTGCCAGCTTCACTCTTGGCAACGAGCATTTGTAGTCCTTAAAGTTATATACATAAATTAGACTTACTTCACGCATTTGTATATGAAACGAGACACATTACACAATACACAAATCAGACAATCACTTAGCTTAATCTTCTTGAAGTACCTGTACATTTTCATTTATACCCTTTTATTTTCAAATTATGGTATAGATTTAGTTTCAATTGTGTGTAGTTTCTTCTTAACTAACTAACTAACTCTATGGCCTATGGAACTCGGAGGTTCAATGTCGCGTTCACAAAAGCTCTCCACTGACTTCTATCCTTAGCTAACTGCATCCAGTTTCTACTTTGTATTCCATCTCTGCGAGATCCATCTTAATATTGTCCTCCCATCTGCGCCTAGGTCTTCCTAATGGTCGTTTTCCGATTGGTCTTCCAATCAAGACTTTGAAAGCGTTTCTACTTTCTTCCATTCTAGCTACATGACCTGCCCACCTAAGCCTCCTAGACTTGACGACTCTAACAATGTTGGGTAAACCGTATAAATTATGTAGTTCCTCATTATGAAGTTTCCGCCATTCCCCATTTCAGTTCCTTATGTATACTGTTAGTGGATTTAAAGTGGGACCTAAACTTCTAGTCGGCTTTTCATATAACCCTCTGAGCTTTCATCAAGGATCGAATTTGCGCTCATGCGCATAAAGAACATACGGTTTAGCTTGAAAACTGACATACCGAACCTAGTCATTGCTTTGGTTTTCCTGATTTATCGTTTTCTCTGCATACTACTTATTTGAGTTGTAACCATTACGAGAGGGAAACGAACACTGGAAATCCGAGAACAATTAGGAACATTAAAACTGAAACTCAAACCCATGATGTAGTCTATCACTTCGCAATCGTCCTTCTAGTAGCTATGACTACTTGGCTATTCCTACCAGCTAGCTGTCTGGCTTTAAAAAAAAAAAAGTCACTATGGCTTGCAGGCTTCGCTCTTGGCAACGAGCATTTGTAGTCCTTCAAATTATATACATAATAAATTAGACTTACTTCACGCATCTGTATATGAAACCAGACACATTACACAATACACAAATCAGATGATCAGTTAACTTAATCTCCTTGAAGTACTTGTACATTTTCATTTATACCCTTTTATTTTCAAATTATGGTATAGATTTAGTCAGAGCCGTGCCGTGGAAAATCAGCGCCCGGGGCGAGAATATACGACGGCGCCCCCATACACATACTCCAAGCAAATTTTCCTATCTTGTTTTCTCTTTTTCTCCCGAATTTCTCACCCCTCTTACTTCGGAGACCGGGTTCTTTGCCCCGCTCGCCTCCCCCCCCCCCCACGACACGGCCCTGGATTTAGTTTCAATTGTGTGTCGTTACTTCTTGTTGAATAAAAACGTATTTATAGATGTAGTAAATCTTTAAATGTAATCCATTTCTTATTCGTGGTCTATGATGTTAAGCCATTCCGGTCGAAATTAATGACATAATGATGTTAAAATTTAACGGACGTCGTCTATTTTTTCTACACTAAATAGTTCCGGAAGGGAGAAAATGACATCTTTCAGCAAGCTAATACATGTCCCTATATCGCTAGGGAAACTCAACTTGCTGTATAGGCCACAAGCATTTCAACCTGGTCTACTAGGTCCTCCGCAATCAGTTACGTCAAAATATATAGCGAGCGTGGGATATGTCTCAGGCAGACATTCTAGATCTATACGACCAGTTATCTATAGTCTAAGGGTTAGCTCCGGTCTCACTGCATAAAGATGTGCCCTCAGTTTGATTTTGATCCTTACTTGAGGTGATTAGAATAGGATAAAAAAATGCCTTGTAATCTGAATGTGGTGCGTTTATCCAACATGTCTGAACAAAACTTCTGAGGTTAAAAATTATTGTAATTATGATAATTAGTGTAACAAATATAGAAATTTTCGCAAAAATGATAATTACAAATAATGTGTCCATGGTATTACCTGCAATTTGTCCACGTAAAATACTGTCCCATTACATGCTGATTAAGCTGTGTTACAAAGGTTCTGTGAGGTTCTGGCAAGTGAAGAGAAGATAAAGAATTAGTAAAAGAAGTATACCAGAAAGTTTTCAATGAAGAAAATGAACCATGGACTGGTTCGGCCTGTGACCATGGTAGAGGTAGAAAATGTAATGGAAAAAGATGAAAAGTAGTAAAGCTCTAGGACCAATAGAAGTATGGAAAAGTTTAAATAAAGACGGAGTGCAGTGGTTTACTCGACTTTTTAATAAGAAATTGGAAACAGGAAATATGCCAAAGGAACGGAGAAGCAGCCACGTTATGTCAATTTTTAAAAACAACGAAGATGTGCAAGAATGTGGAAGCTACAAGAGAATAAAGATGAGTCATGCAATTAAGCTCTGTGAAAGAGTGATAGAAGCAAGATTGAGGGAAGAAACCTAAATAATGGAGAACCAATTTGATTTCATACTAGGACAATCGATAATGGAAACAATATTTGCATTCAGGATGCTAATGGAAAAGTACAGAGAATAACAAAAGGACCTTCATATGATTTTCATCGATCTAGAGAAAACGTACAATGGAGTGCTACGGGATCTCATTTAGTGGGCACTGAAGAAGTAGTATGTTCTGTATAATTTAAGATATGTAAGATTGATATGGGACAGAAGTGAAGATTGCATATGAAATAATAGAAAAGTTGACAGTTAAAGTAGGACTTCATCAGGGATCTAGTCTTAGCACATACCTATTTCCAATTGTGATGGACGAGCTTACAAAATATATCCTAGAGTTAGCACCTTGAAATATGCTATTTTTTGTCGATGTCGTGCTAGTGAGTGGGATCAAGGCAGCACTGCAAGAAAAATTAGATATCTTTAAAAGAACATTGGACAGCAAAGAGCTTAGAATTAGTAAAACTAAGACAGAATATTTACATTGTCCTTTCAAGACAAATGTAATCGAAAATATAAGAATACGACTAACTAGATGGAGAAGGGATGGTAATGACGATAAAACTCAAGTTCCTTCTTGGGATCAATACTGCACGAATATAAGATGTAGAAAAGAGAATTAGCACGGTTGGACAAAATTGAGAGAAGCGGCAGGAGTATTGTGCGATCGTAGAGTACCTTAAAGAGAAAGGTTACAAAACAGTAGTGAGACCTCCCATAGTATATGAAGCGGAATTTTTGTCGACGAAGTAGAATAAGGAACAGTTGTATGTTGCGGAGGTGAAGATGCTGTGTTGAATGAAGGAGAATACGTAGCTAATCAGGTGGATGCTATAGACCTGAATGAGAAACGAGCTGAGCCTTGCCAAAAAAGGAGGGAGATTGTGTTAAAAACGATATAGTGTAGTGTGGTATCACAGTGGATATGATGTAGTACAAGATAGGAACAGGTTGATTACAGTGATCTGAAAGCCAGCCCCAGCTAACTGAAAATAAGACTTAGAAGAAGAAGAAGAAGACAAAGGTTCTATTTCTAGGATGAAATTATTTCATACCGGTAAATTCAAACCTGAAATCAGAATTTCACTATCAGAGATAGTTCTTCACCAATTCCAATAAGTCCAATAACTCCAGCAATTATCATTTGAACTTATGGATCTAAGAGCAGTCTGTCCACCATAACCAATCAAAACACCGTCTTCCAAATTACATCGAGAGAAACTAGGAATCGAGGCACGTCGTATTACAGCTACTGTGCCCATAGTCTTATCCTTAAGTTCATCTTTTTATGTATCTTACCCAACTTTCACTCTCTAAAAATATAATCTCTTTCTTTACATTTTTAAGTGTTATGTTTCATTTATGCTTTCCTAGGTATATTCCTAGTATAGTTTAAAGTCCTAGGAGAGGATTTGTCAACTTTTACCCCCAAACAATCCCTTTGTATTGAGTGTAAACTGAGCCTTATGATTTGACAATCTGAGCTACGTGAGCTGACAATCACCCTTTGGGTATAAACGGTTTGGAGCATACTTCTCGAATATGATCCATTTGTCGCGATTTCTCCTACACCTCTTGAGAGATCTGGTTGATAGGGTTATTCAAAAAATGCATTCTTTGCCCATCTTGATAATGTCCTGCTGCTTTAAAAGCCGACTAAAACTCAAATATAAAATATCATGGTTGGTGAGGAATTAAGAGGGCAAGAGGATTGAAAAGGAAAAAAATCGCACTTTTGCTTTACCAACCGTTCATTTTAATACAGAAAAATACTACATCATGAATGATTGGGCTTCATGCTCCCTCCACCTGTCTCTGTTAACCAATAATATTACAAATAGAAAAGTATATGACTATATTAAAAATAACAACAACAACAAAAAACCGGAAATTCAAGATTTTCCCTGCCACACTCAAGGAATGGAATGACCTGTGAAAATCATCACAGAGATTGCTTTTCCCGTTTCCGACATAAGCGCACATGATGTCTACATCAGAGCAAAATTGGAATCTACAGAACATATGACCATTTCGAACAAAAGTGTCTATAAAGTACAAGGAGAAAACTAGAAGAAAATATTGCCCTGTCCTTTGGTAAAATTATGTCTCTCAAAGTAATTCCGGGTGGGTGGACCTCGCAGTCCAGCCACTTCCTTGTGGTGAGCTCTCGGTTATTTTTAAAGCATAATAAGCTATGTAATATAAGAAGCGTTGGACAGTAATTGAAGAACTGTTAGCAATTAGAAAGCCAAATCTTTTATTTAGTCTTTTATATCTGAAAACTTTAGAACAAAATTCATTCAAAACCCATTGTATAACATCAATTTTAAAAAATGGCATTTTTAGCCTAAAATTGACTTTTTTACCAAAAGCATATGTAAACAGCATAGAAAATCACCTCTGAGGCCCGAATTCAATACATTTGTCGTAAAAAAAAACATAATGCAAAAGAAAATGTATAAAATAGTCAAATAATGACACTTTTGTGAAATTGTTGTGCGTCTTCCATAACTAACTCACAATCAAAACTTTAAGGTCGATGAGCGCCACCTAAACGACCTCCAAAAAATCTTTTTAAAGAAATTAGACGTATTTTTAGTTACAAATAATCACTTCTTCACACTAGAAATCTTAACATTTCGGCTGTTGTTATTTTTTTTTATTTAGAAAGAAACAATCAAATTGTCGGTAACAATCTATGTGAGTGTTTTAATTAGATAGTCTTTGAATTAAGTAATTCATTTAGATATTAAATAAAGTGGGCTTAGATGAACATCCTGGCATGCTCCTCGGGAAGTATCTCTAGATTCATTTATTTTAGTTCCCATGTTAATAAGTACTGTTCTATTTATAGTAGAGGATCTAATATTTATTTCAAAAAAATACTAGATGATCTAATAATATCTTATTGTATGCACTTTTGAAGTTTATACTGATTGTTAATAGGTATGTTGGATTTTGAAATGCGTTCAAAAATTCTAATATTAAAGTTCGTAAGCATTCTAAGGTTGTTACTTTTTTCCTGAATCTACACACATTGGTATGTTCTAAGTACCATGTTAGTCGTTCTATTATGAGTTGTTCAAAAGTTATTAACAAACATGGCGCTAATGCTATTGATCTATAGCTCACTGATACTCTTACAGGATTTTTGGGGTTTATAATTGGAATTATTAGACAGTGTTTCTATATATGATCCAATTCCTTCAGATTGCCATACCTCGCTAAATAGTTTTAATAATATTTTCTTTCCTAGCAAGTTGGTCCGTCTTGTGTTATATAATACATAATTTAATTCTGCTTCCGTGAAAAGTTATTCTAACTTTGACATGAAAAGTTCCCTTAACATATATAGTAGTATACCATCCCGATTATTGTTGATGTAGAGGAGGGCGTAAGGATTCGATGGAATTTAGGACCTCAATGCTGAATGTTTATAAATTGAGTACTTACAGATGTTTTTGACATACATTTTATTTTCTTAAAAAATTCCATAAGTAACATGAAGAGTTTTGGGCACTTAAATCATTGCATAGATTCTCCAAATATTTCCTTTCTGTTACTAATAAAAATTGTTTGGTCTTAGCGTTAAGTTCTTGCTAGTATAAGAAAAATTCGTTTGTGTATGCTTTTTAAAAATGTTTCATCGTTTTCGTATATTTACCATTGCTGCCATGTGATATTCCACCATGAAGGTTTGGGAACATATTTCCACTTTTTCGTTCAAGAAACTTGATTAGTTTGCTGTCTGTTATGCTGATTTTTGTATTAATAATGTAAGACTGTTTGTTTACGATAGATCGTGCTTATTATTTGATTTTATTTAATTAATTTCTATGATTTTTCGGTAATCATGCCAATTGTGCGTTGTCGGTATTTTCGTAAAATCACTTTTACCAAAAGAGGTGAATTTTGGGTATGAATTTTCAATACTTTTATGTGCTTTGTGAAAGTTATAATTATAGGAATGATACAATGACTACGAATTTGTTTCTAAATGCATATTCCAGTTTAGTAATATTATATCCGATTGTTCAAGGGCTATCTTTGACAATCTTAGTTGGTGTACCGTTACTTGCTATTAAGTAATTTGAATTACTTATTGCGAGTATTAACGGTGAATCTGATTTATTATCCTTTGAGTTCCAATGGACTGAATGGGAATTAAACGCCCTAGCAATGATATCTATTTTCATAGTTTTGTCCATATAATGATGTCTAAAGTTATACGGGAGAATTATACAAATTTATTATCCTAAAGTTAGCTACATCTGTGCTAAAAATCTAAGTGTTTGTAAATTTTGAACTTCAATATGATTGTTAATTACTTTTAACTCTATTGATATTCCTCCAGCGTCTTTCCTATGTTCAACGGTTGTATAGATAAGAATTTCGATTGGAAATTTTATTTTTGATCGTCTTTTGTAATAAGATTATGTGTGGATTGAATGTGAACAAAAAAATTTTAGTATATCATATTTCCCCTGGAAAAAGTTTGCGCGTTCCATTTGAGAGTCGTTAATACGATATGTTCATTCTTACCTACCTTTTAATATTATCTGAACTATTAAACTAATAATTTTGTTGATTTTTCGTGTGGGGTATTAGTTCTAGTGTTAGTTGTGTTATATGTTTAATTATTGCCTTTTTCTTCTGTAATTTTAGAATATGATCAGATTTAGAAATAAATTCATTTCTTGTGTTGTGTAATTTTTGTCGTAATATACATTTTCGGAATTGTACTGATACTCTCGCTCTATTTTTTTACCAGTTACATCCTGTTTATGTGAGACTGGCTCTGAAAAGAAAAATCCCTCTTTATGTTTGGAATTTCCACGTTTTTGTGTTCTTGCTGTAATGTTTTGATGTAATCCTTGTGTAAATGCATTCGTATGGTTCTATGGGCTTTGTTGGAGCTAGCTTAGGGTTTTTGTCAAACATGATATCTAACGACTCCAGCCTACTTTTCCCTGACGGTGCTAATGAGTCATCGTGAGAGTTTTTGAGTTATTTTTTCCTTCTGTTGGGAGATGCGTGATGTGATTGTTCTTGATTTCCGAAATGTTGACGCTTCTATTTGGAATGTGCCATGTTCGTTAATGCTATCTTTTTTATATGATTTTCCTAACCTTGTTATTTTGTCGACTGGCTTCATTGTATGACATGTGTTATGTAACCATGATTTGGGTTACTTATTTGTTGGATTTATTCCGGACATACTGGCTTATTGGCCTAATATCCTCTTCCATAATATATACACTTGTGTTGTGCATTACATAGTTATATTTACATACATATTTATTTCATGTACCTCCACAAACCTCAAGAGATACTATAACATGTACTCAGACTTCCGATTCCAATTCCTATAACCAACACTTGATTTTCCTTGGTGACTCAGAGATTATCTCCTTGTAGTTTACTCTCTGAATTTATTTTATCCTTGAAAGTCGATAATCTTTCCTTAGTTCTTTTCCTTTGAACAAAATAGCTCCTCCAGTACATTATTGTCGTATTTCTTTTATTACCATAACGTGTTATTTCCTTGCTTTTTAATATTGGTAATAATCTTGTTATGGATTTACATTTTTCCCCACTGATGGTTAATACTTGAGGAAATGTTTAAAATATATATATGATCTCTAATCTAGTTCAAAAATTAATATTTATTGAATGCAAGAAATGTATTAGATGCTCAACAACTTTTCAATTGTAAGAAGTTAATATCTCGTTTAAGGAAAATGGACCAAATCCTAAATGTCTGTATAAAGTCTGCATAAGTTAATTATTTTATCACTGAAAAAGTGCTATTTGAAGATAGTGTGATTTTGAGTACCTATTCCTTTCTCACACCAATACCGGTACGTTTTCTTCTTGTTGATTTGGAATAATTTATATGGGATGAGAGATGTTAAAATAAAATTCTATAACATAATACAATTTTTCGATTGTGGTCTCTACACTATACACTTTTTGGGCGATCTCATGTCCCGTTGTCTTATTCTCTGTTATTTTCCAATATTGTTTGCCAGATTGAGTTTATCTAAATACTTAAATTTTTTAATATCATTTGTATATTTCTCTGCTGTGATATATTTATGATTATAGCATGGAATTTTGACTGGAAAAACTTTGCAATTAATATGAGCCTCTTTTAGTACTAAGACTATGATGGTATTATGTTTAATTTCTACATGACTCTTTACAAACAAAAATTGTATAGATTTATTATTCTTGAATATTGTTTGATATAAATGTTTTAGATTTAGGGTAATCCAAGTGGCTTGTCAGTTCCACTGAAAATTCCTTAAAGACGTTAATGCATTGAAAGATTCTGTACGCATGCATGATGATGTAATATTTTACTTTTCAATTATTATTATTATTATTATTATTATTATTATTATTATTATTATTATTATTATTATTATTATTATTATTGTTATTATTATTATTATTATTATTATTATTATTATTATTATTATTATTATTATAGCTTGTCTAATACCGAAAGCTTCTTCTTGGAATATTGACATTAATCTGGACAATTTGAACTTAATAGTTACATTTTTTTTTATCTGGAATGTATACTTCAGCAGACTGTTACTTGTTATTAGCTATAAACTAACCATTAACAACTGTTATAACTATTAAAAATTGATCACTACCTAGGGAATCGTAGAAAACCTGCCAACCTGTGTGTCTACTATAGGGTCTATATATACTCCAACCTACCAATGTCCCATCTGGTGTTGATGGATTTCCTGTTTTGATTCTGAGCGCCATTATTTATCATTAAATATTTTGAGTTATCTAAAGCTTGTACTAATAGTGTCCCTGCTGTTTTGTTTATGTGCTTTCTTATAAAATTTTTAAAACAGTTTCTTAAACACAGAACTTCCGTCAGCTTTCTCCTTCTATAAAACCAACACCTGAAGTGTTTGAGTTATCAAAATTTGAATTATAGGTAGCTAATTAACCAATACGATTGGTAGATCAAAGAAGACCACTATCAAAAAAATTGTTTGTTCCTGTCACCTAGCAACCAGATTGTTTATCAACTAACATAGCGAATATTTTTCCCGAATAATTATGTAGATCTTAAAACTATGCACGTCTGTCTCTCTTTTATTTTAGAAGATTTAGGTAGTTTTCGTAAATACCTTTAATAATTAAACTATCACCAAATAATTGAAAATGACTGAATTATTTATCAAAATGGAATGAAATATAATGATTAGCATTATTTTCTAACTACGAGGAGTGTTCAAATGAAAAAGTACGGAATGACACTGTGGGTATAATCAAAGTCTGTATTCAAAAGTAATCACCAAAGATCTGAGCATAACTGTCCCACTGTTTCACGAGCCGATAAATTCCCTGTTCTCAGAATTCCTATGACTGTGACAGCAAGCAGTCCTTCACTGTGCCCTTCAGTCCATTGTCATCTGAACAGGACTTCTGAAAAAAAAAACAAGCGCTTCACTTCGAGATGTTTCTTTTTTTTTTTTTTTTTAAGCGGACCAAACAGATGGAAGTCGCAGGGCGACATGTCCGGTATGTAGAGTGAATGCTCAAGCTACTCCGAATTGAACTTGTCGAGTACATTTTGGGTGACCAGGAAGACGTCTGGACGAGCGTTATCCTGGAGCAGAATCCAAGCCGTGTCCGTGAGCAGTCCAAGCCGTTTACTGTTCATGGACTTACGTTGGCGACGGAGTATCTCACAGTACAGTTCACTGTTAATGTTTATTTTCGTGCTCGAAGAATTCGATGAGTATCGGACGCCGGACGTCGAGAAAGACGGTGAGCATTACATGGCCTGGTAAGGGCACAGCTTTGAATTTTTTAGGGGAAGGTGAGGACGCGTGCTTCCATGGCATGCTGTATCGCTTTGTCTCTGGCTCGAAGTTATGGCCCAGATCTCATCACATTGCCTGACCGTTCTGTGAGGACAGTTCTTTCCATGAGTTTCACTGAAAACTTGCAACAAGTGAGCGAGATATTTGTATTCTTGTCTATTAGAAGCCCCAAAACAAGCTATGCATTGCCTTGTAGCTAAGTGTCCTGAAATAACATGTAATAAGAGTTAAATTTCTGTACTCCTTCATTGTAGAATTTCCTAAATTCATGGAGGTGAATATTTGCATTAGCTTTCACGTATGCTGTCGATAGAAAGGGAAGAGCATATTTTATATAAACATTTTCTACTAAATAGATAATTTAGTTTTATTCATGATTCAATCATTTCGTAGCTGTAAATCAAAGAGTTTGGTAATCTCCCCGTGTCCGTCACATTACATTTGTGCAAATGTTTAAAGCAATAGGCTTCTAAATAAACTTTTCATAATTTTATGTCGAACAGTTCAAAAGAAACATCGAAGAATTCTAAATTTTAACAGTAATATTAATATTTTATTTCTATTTGCAGTATTACCGAATTAAATGTCAGAACGTGATTTATACTTATTGTGAAGTATTAATTAATACACATAGGTCAAAATAGCACTGGACATTGGAAAAGATTGTCGTAAAGAATGATAGAGCTACTGAAGTCAAAAATCGATCGACATGTTTTTATGATCACAGTCTTACTAAAGCTGCTGTATAACTTTAACAACTGAGATCAGATTTCAATTTTGGAACCTTGTCACCGCATCTAATGTGGCAATGTAAATATATATATATATATATATATATATATATATATATATATATATATATATATATATATATATAAAGGATGATGTCGAAAACGTAGTAAATGTATCAACGTTGATCAGAAGAGGGTAATATTGTCCAACAAGTAATATTTTTCCTTGTTTCCAACTCCTGGCCGGATTTATGTGTGGAGAATGCCACAAGAAGCGTAGATCTGGATTACCTATTTCCTATAATTAATATGACAAAGGCTCTGTGTTAGTATCTATTTTCACTCATAAGAGACGTATTTCGTAATTTCTGGTGAAGTGAATTATTAGGTGGAATGGGTTGAGATCAGAGCATAGAACAGTATATAGGTATTTTAATTTAGGAAATTTACGTGCAGATGGCATTAGAAAAATGTTTGGCATGTGTCATTGCGTTGCATTGCATAGATGAAAATGAAATGAAATCTTCAAGTTTTACGTCCCATGATTATGCCGGTTAGGCTAAAGGAGACGGTATTGATGAGAGATGAGTGAAATTGTGAATCAGGGAGGAAACGGGAGAACCCCGAAAAAACCCACGAGCACAATATTTGTCCACCACAAAGTCTACATGGCGCGAGCTGGGATCGAACCAGGGACCCCAAGCACCAGAAGTGAACGCTCTACCACTGAGCCACCTCGCCCCTATTGCATTGCATAGATATTGAACTTCCTGTTCTGATTTACTCGAAGGTTAGAAAATGTGGCTCCTCCGAGCCGCTCATATAAGAGGATAACTCAAAAAGTTCCCGGAATGCTGTTGTAGTTTTGGCATCTGTGAGACAATCACAATGAATCCTGTACAGTATAATCTTTTAGATTGCCTAATTATGAAATTGACATGTGTGAACAGGTCACAATAGGCAGTGTACGAGTAATGTCGCTGAACGGAAGAGTGTATAGTGATCAGTCGGTGCGATTTCACAGATCGAGCAACGAGCAAACATCAAGTTCATGTGCAAATTGGGGAAAATTTGATTCAGAGATTTTGATAACCTTAAAAATAGTTTAGCAAGATTGGATGTTTGGCTCTTTCCAAAGCTGAAAATGGGCATTTTCCGTTTCAGCAATGTAGAAGAGATCAATGGCTGAACTTGAGAAGATACCAAAAGAGGCCTTTCTTTGGTATTTCCATCAATAGCAGGAGCGGTTGAACAAGCGTGTGTGTGTTCCGAAGGTGTGCCAACTTTGAAGGCGATTAAGAGTCTTCATCCCGGCGAAATTAAAATACCGCTAATTTTACAGTAATTATGTGATATCTGAAAATAGATAAAAGATAATCGAAATGTGGAACAAGAGCGCCCTAGATAATATTATTTTACATGAGAAACCGTTATCACGACTCGCGTATCTGCTTTCGATTTCGAGCCATTTTGAAAATCGGCATTTATTTTCGCGTTTCTAAACAGCTGAAAACGGAAAGCCACTAGGCAACTTGTGATAACGATACCTCACGCAAAATAATATTGTCTAGGGCGCTCTTGTTCTACATTTCAATTATCTTTTATCTATTTGAAGATATCACATAATTACTGTAAAATTAGCGGCATTTTAATTTCGCCGGGATGAGGCCTCTTAAGCAAATGCGTACTTATTTTGTGAAAATAAAGAGCTACAACAAAATTCCAGAAACGTTTTGACTAACCCTCGTATATATACAAAAATAAGTACATACACGCGTCCTTGGCGCGGGAGAACCAGGTTCGATTTCGATAGGAGCTCGTGTGGTTCGGATCTCACTTTAAGTTGTAGCTCCTCCTCTCTTATAGTCTCGATGCTGAAAGGGACGCTAAACTCTAATCTTCTAACTAACCAACAAAATACCCCCCAGTAGTTAAAATTTAGGTGAGTCAGAATGGAGAGTTGAAATCTTTTACGTTAGAATGTGTGCTTATTTTGCAAGCATCATTTATCATTGCAATGCCTCCAGGTAAGTTATACTGTAGGATATTTCTTAATTTAGGGTAGGAAGTGGTAAATTTAATTATGCTATGTTTATTTCATAACATTTTGGAATACTAAATTAGGAACGAATTGTTAATTCACGGAAATTGAAAATAATTTTACAGTGCTCTAATAAGGGAAGGACTTGCTTTGAATATATTTGATACATATGCGTGTAATATTAATAAACAACTTGTCTCTTTAAATCTGGTCACGCTACATGATTTCAAACCTGTCTACCCTGAAGGTATATGAATAAAAAAGAAAAGGAACAAACGTAATACGTTAATGGTAGATCAAAGTAATCTTGGTATGGTACAGGAAACTGAAGTCACCCAAATTCCTCTCATGAAGTAAAAGTAACTTTCTTTTTCTTCTTTTATTTTAAAAGATTAAGCAACCCATCCGGACAAAATGAGTCATTTTCAACGAGTGTAATTGAAGAGATGAGTTTAATTAGTGTTTTATGATTCTTTGTGACTCTTACATTGATTATTGAGACGTTTTATCTTGAACAAAAGTGATATATGATTTTCTTGTGCATTGACCGGTGTTAAAAGTTAAAGTGTAAACACATAAATAGTAGGGTTTAAAGCCTGAATGCTTAGGAAACGTAAGTAGTTGGATTTGTTCTTCCTATTTATTTCTAGCTCGAATATAGAAAACAAAATTAAATTAATTGAATTTGAGTTTAATGACCATTTCAGCAGTGAGGCTATGTATTAACGTGGAATCCTAACCACATGAGCTTCCGCCAGGAATCGAACCCGGCTCTTCTATGCCAAAGGCGCGTATGCTAACCGCTTAGTCATGAAGATACTCTAAATTAATATTATATTCCTCTCGCTTTAGTATACTATTATCTCCTTCCGCACTTCCTATCTGAGAAGATTATATACCGGTAGTTTATACGAGCCACCCAAATATACTACTGTTTCTCCGTGTTTCTATGTTTCCAGACTCACAGGAAATTCTTTACTATACTGCATGTGTATAATACCATGCTTTTATGAATCTTTATGTTTTCTTCTTCGATTTCGATTGTTTCAGATGTCTTTTCCCACATCTTGTGAACCATTTTGTTTCCAATATTGCTTGATTTTCCATTGGTTCTTGTGTTTTCAGTAAGTTGTTAGCATTTATCTATGTTCCCTCTTTGTCCTTTCTACAGGTTCATTTTCTTTGGTATTGTAATGTTTTGATATCTACGTATTAAGTGTAACTCTTCTTTTTCTTTACTTATTACTGTGATGTCTCTTACGATGAATAGTTCTTTGTCGGTTAGCAATTTTCTGTTCTAATATAGCTTATGTTCCATAGTATGGCTTCTGGTTACAATACGGCACTTATTTTGACATCACTTCTTCTTCATTTCTATCTCTTACTGCGTTTGCACACGACAACGATAATATCGGTGGAAGCGCCGATAATGTCGGTGGTGACTCCAATGTACTCAAATCGTAGCTTGCACACGACACCGACATTATCGGCCGATCTTCCGACACGGCAGATGCTGTCGGCAAAGCTCCCGATATTGCTGGCGATATCTCCGACATCGGTTTTGTCGGGGGCAATGTTTTCTTATGATTGAATGCACATGCGGCCGATAAAGTCGACCTAACAGTGGTTTAGTGAAGAGAGTGAGTAACAAGGCGCTGTGTATTCTTGTTTTGTTTCTTGTCTTTGGAATTTTCTTGTTTCAATTTTTCCATTACAATTGTATAATAATATTATTATTATCTTGTCCTACAAACAAATTCGGAATAGCTTATTATTTTTTTTACAGTCTCTGTTTTTTGAGTAGCTAATTCCTATTATTAAATTAAGTATAAAATGTGGGAAATCTGAAGAGTACTGATTTCCCTCTAAAAAGCTATTAGGGCATATCAAGTAGAATATAGAAAATTTAGATAATCAATTTCCGTTGGTTATTTTCTACTCTCTTTTTATTTTTGTTCTCTCTCTCTCTCTCTCTCTCTCTCTCTCTCTCTCTTTGATTGTATTTTTTAATCTACTAATGCATTTAAATTCTATTACATTCTGGAAATTAATTTAAGCATAATTGTCAAAGTTTGATACACTGTGAACATAAGCATGTGGAAAAAATTCTGATTATTATTACTTGCTTTTATTTTCATCAGAATTGTGTGCAGATCACTTTTCCCTGTTCTACTCAATAAGCAATGATTGAATAGAATATTTGTTGACAAGTTAAAGTAGAATTATTATTATTATTATTTTGAAACGAAGCCAGCACAATCAAATACTGTTTGCAAAGGTCCCAAGAACAAGTGTCTCATTTGGCATTTTCTTGATTGCGATCTCAACAACAGGGATGTGACTCCACGCTTCACTTGTCTCAGATCTTTTCTCTCACTTCCAAAACTATCTCCCCCCCCCCCCCAAACATCCTATAGAACGAAAGAATAGAAAAAATTTTCAAACACCTTGTTGTTTGTTTAGCAAAATTAATTAGCTACACAAATCTTTCGAAAATCTTCCGTTTGTAGGTGAGATATACTAGTTATTTCAGGTTGATTCTTTTTAAATATGAAGAACGAAAACCGGGACAAACAGGCATCCCGAAAGCGTTTTACGGGACTGTTAATTTTCATTGAAAAATGGGACTGTCCCGGAAAACCCTACCCGGACGTCTGGCAACCCTACCTAAATCGACCACAGGGAAGCGAATAAAGAAGGTAAAAAACGAAGAATTTGCAAGTAGTCAGTCAATCAGTCAGTAACTTTATTAGAGCTTTATAGTATAATAATAATAATAATAGACTTATTGCAACTGCCAACATTTCTATTGGTGAAATACAGGGTCTCATTTCTGTATTCTGGCGTTGAATACGGTTTCCAATTCTTTTATTAGAAAATCAAAAGTTAGTGTGGACGTACGATAGTAATTTTAAAATTTCGCATCGTCTTCGCGTAGTTTCTCATATAGTATGTAAAAAGCACCTTCTACATAAGGCACAGTCAATGATGGATGAACCCAAAGATTTCGTGACCTACGTTTCCTGTTTCTATGTCGTAAGTACAACAAGGCAGGAAGATATCTCTCGTTGGTAGCTGGACTAATCTTCTCTCTTTCACATCCTGTCCAACACTAGCGCCAACATTGCCGGCCACGTATGCAAATCATCACCGACGACAATATTATTGGGGCTTCCACCGACATTGTCGGCGATGTGTGCAAAGTACGCCGGCACCGACACCGGTATTATCGGGGCTTCCGCCGATTTTGTCGATATCGTGTGCAAATACGCTTAGTATATGATTTCCGACATATTGTCGTGCCTTTCCTTGTATTTCGCTTGTACCATCGTTGGACATTCACTTGTCACATATTTATCATTTTCTTTCTCTGTAGTTGTGTTCGTGTGTGGCAAAGCACTAGGCTGTAAGATAACTGCAAGCTTTCAAAGTGCAAGACAGTGAGAATGGCAGAAGAGAAAAACTACATGCTATCCTTATGAGGAATGTCAAAGTTTAATCGAGTGTATCGTGTGGAAAAGGTGCTGAGCCCAAACAACATTTTTTTTTTTTTTTTTTTTTTTGTAAAGGTTGTCTTCAATACGAGTGTTTATTTTTAATACGGCAATATGAATAAACATTAAATGAATATTGAACACACATGGTATATTGATTAAGAAATGCCATCGGAAATCGGATACATAAATATTTGAACTCGAGTAGTGGACATAACCAACTGACAACAAAATTATGCAGTAATGTTCAATTGGAGACAGTATCAGCTATTTCCGTGTGGGTCAGTCCGACCAGCAGGTCCATCTGGACCACCGATTTGAGAACCGAGACCCAGACCTAGGTCATCTGGCCAAAAGTCGTGATCCAAATGAATCGGTGGCCCGTGTCACCACTACTAAATACAGATCTCACATTGTTATCCACTGGAATGACGTGTATTTATTTATAGGCCATACATGTTCTTGATTGGCTTTTTATGAAAATCCTCCATGCAGTGATAAATCTTCTCATTGTTTCTTTATGAGTCATGTTAATTTTTAACCCTCTGTTTGATTTATGTTAAGTAATGAGTATCCTTTTATCATATTCTAGTTGATATTACTCTAATTCCTGTTACTTTTGAGCCTTTGGAGACCAAACTTAAGAATATATTTAGCTATTATGATTAGAGAAAAACATTATGAAACAACATATACACCATTTCGTTCAATTATCTTTAGTATTTTTTCCTGGAAACATCATGATCCTGCCGTTATACAACTCCTGTAGATTTTGGTCCAAAAATTGTGACCCATGGATTTCGCAGACTTCTTTCGAAACTAACTTAACATCATTCAGAGAGTTTTGCAATTACTGAAACAAATAATAGGTGAGGTGCAAGGTCCGGGCCATAAGGTGGATACATTATAACGTTCCAGCCAACTTCTCTCAATTTCTGACAGTTCATTAAAGATGTATGCTGTCTGGCTCTGTCCGCATGATATACAATACCCTTTCTGTCGGCCACTTCCAGACATTTCTTTTGAATTGCAATGTCTATTTGCGCTAATCGTCGATCGTACATGCCCGAGTCTTCCATTCTAGCTGGTGGCAGCAGATTGTGATGCACGATGTTTTTACAGTCTCACAAACGTACAACATAACCTTCCTGGGCGTCGGTGTGAAATTTGCTATAAACTGTTGAGCTTTCCCTCGCCTCTACCAGGATCCTTTTCGCATATTGTTGTCATATAGAATCCGCTTTTCATTACTAGTCTTATTAGCGTCATAATGAAGACATGAGTGAGGAAGTTTGTATTAGTTTCACCTAAATAGGTGGTGCGATACTTCTACAGCAGCAATTTTTAAGATTACAAAAAAGTTTTTCTTGATTTTCTCAAAATATTTGTGATATACATAATTTTATTCTACTCAGTGAGATGCATAGATTAATATATGTCTGCTTTTAGACTTTTTACGTTAAACGCCATTAAGATTGTTGAATTTTTATTCTATTTCTTAACCACAATTTTGGAACATTGAAAATCTACAATTCATATATTGCGTAACATATAAAATATATTTTTCTTCTCAGAAACAAGGTATATCTATTCAGCTATAATTTCAGGGATTGGTCCGAGGGGGTGAGAAATCTCTCTAGAGTTACAGATTTCCTCTCGGGACATTTCTCCGATCGGGCTCAACTTCAATTACTAGTATTTTCGCAGCACTACATTTGCCCCCGGTTTAGTCAAATTCTCCCCTGGGGGAAATCTCGTAAAATCACCAGTTTGTCTGTTAGTTACTGAAAGGAATAAACAAATGAATGTATTACTATATTAGTATTTTTAAGTATGCAGCCTTTCGACAGGTTCTGGGACTAATGATTTTTTTTTAAATTTTAGATTTAGGCCTAAAAATGTTTCTTTCACGTTTTTCGATCTTCAGCTTCAGCTTCTTATTTTAACTCCCAATATTCTCTTTTATTTTTCAAATCATCGATCAGTTGTGTTCTTCTTCTCCCTATTCCTCGCTTTCCTTCCATCTTTCACTCTATGGCGGTACGAAGAAGACAATTTCTTGTCCAATCCAATTTGCCTTCCTACGAAAGATGCTGGCTAGAAATGTTCTCTTCTCTCTTATCCGTTTTAAAACATCTTCGTTTGTTGCTCTCTCTGTCAATTTTATCTTCTCCATTTTCCTCCAACACCACATTTCGAAGCTTTCTAAATATTTCTTCTCTAATTTCCGTAATGTCTAAGTGTTTGCACCATACAGTCCAATGCTCCTTATATAGCACTTGACCAACTTCTTCCTAAGTTCAATATTGAGTCTGCTAATTAAGAGTGATCTTTTCTTGTTGAATGCTTCTTTGACTATGGCAATTCTAGACCTGATCTCTTTGGTGCAGTAAGCGTTTCTTGTCAAAATACTTCCCAGATACTTGAAATTATTGACCTTTTCGTTCTTTTTGTTCTACTCTGACCCGTAAGGGCACGTTTCCACGGGATTATTACAATGTAGAAATTAATTTATTATAGAAACATCAATTTTTTGTGGTACTGGAGCTTGAAAGTTGATATCCCAAGCAGCATAAGGAGAAACGTAACGAACCTCCCAACTCACCATTTGCATACATCGGGAAAATATTGAAAATATCTATACTTCTTTCCCAGAGCTGTGTTCCCTGCTCAAGGAAGTTCTGAATTTGCTCCCTGAATGAAACTTTTCTAAGAAATAGTATTAAAGGGGTATATTAACAGTGTTAACCATCCATTGTTGTGAACATACTTTCTTTAAGAAGATAGATAATTTTTATGAAAAAAAAAGTTATCGACTTCTTTGCCAGAAAGAAAGATCGCCGCATGAATTTCAAAAAAAAGAAAAAGAAAAAGAAAAAAGAAAAAACAACAACATAGTACACTACTTTATTATTATTATTATTATTATTATTATTATTATTATTATTATTATTATTATTATTATTATTATTATTATTATTATTATTATTATTATTATTATTATAGATTTATCACTATCTAATAAATTGTTACCAGCCGCCATTGCTTTATAGTTCACTGAACCTAAACTTATTTCAAGTTACATTTCTTGTACAATTATTGTTATCACAAGTGTGATGATGGTAGTAAGCGTGGAATGCTAAATGCGGGCCTTTGTGTTCACCTGACCCAAACTATAAAGTAAAAATATATTAAGTAATATTTGCCATGTTGCACATTTTTTTTCCCCCTTTTATCTGTGTACTCGTGTGTGAACATATACGTTATGTGCTAATGTGTTAATATGTATCATTTATAGAAAATAAAAAAAGTAAGGTGAAAACACATTACAAAACCAACCGGATCAAGCAATTATGTCCTTCCTGTGTCAGATTTCAAAACTAGGTCCACATCTGTTGACATCGCCAGTCATTTTGAGAGCAAGCAGGCTATGGGCTGATGGTTCTTCATCTGAAAGAGCCCTGCAGTGATTGTGACCTAATTGACGCTCCAATGAGTTTGTTTAGTGCTATTAAACTGGTACTTAGTGTTTTAAATATTGGGACGAAGAGTTTTAATATTCAAACAACCACTTTCCTCTGCTCTACATGCATGTATCCTACTAAAACTACTGCGTAGTATTTGCCTCTAGCTACGGTAAGTAGCAGATACGATTTTATAAAAAAAAACTTAAATGCTTACAATCTTATTCTTTTTTTGCTCTTTCATTTCGAGGAAATATTTACACTAATCAAATAACATTATACTTTACTATTTATGTTCAGTAAATTATTCTAAGTTGTAAGTATGTAAAACAAAAGAAACACTGTTAAATTCAAGAACAATTTACATTAGAAACAATGTTTCTGATGTAAATTGTTCTTGAATTTAACTTCAGTGTGATAATCTTCACAACTAAAAAAACTTTCGGACTTCCACTTTCAAGAAGACTGTTAAATTATTATTAACACACCCAACATAATACTTGAACCATAGCATACATAGCATATATTACTGTTCTACTCATCACGAATAGAAATAATTCATTTAGTAATTATTATCTGTTATTCACAGTTTTGTTTCACTTTCAACACACATGTTAACGTGGAACTAATGCAGGAACTAATGTGGAGTGTTGATTTAAAAATGAAGGAATGAAAAAAAATAATCCAAGTTGACTCCTTAGGAATGGTTGTGAAACGCCGTATTTTGTTCATTAATGTGATTGCTCTCACCAATTATATGTTTTAATCTTCAGTTTAGCCTAGTGAGATTGGAAAAAACAGTTGAACAAAATGTACAATTATTTAATTCAGAATATATACTGTTCTCATAAAATACATCATAGAATTTATCACTCTTTTGTCACTCAAATAAATAAATATCAGTGAATAATATTGAGATTAGGTTAAAACTCAATTTTTCAACGTCAATTCATGACGGGCAATTCTTCGTCATCTATTTCGCTTCTTTCTTTACTTTGAACGAAGACTTAAAAACGGCAATGCCTAAGGCAGGTGGGAGTGAGAGGAAGGGATGAGAAGGAAGTTACATTATGGATTTTAATCAAACACTTTCATTGAAATACATATCCTAAGGGGGTAAGAGATTCACATATTTCCCATAATTCTGTTTTATCCCTGGGGCATTTCAGCTAGTTTTAAATAAACACTACAAACAGAACATACAAACTTGACTCATTAATAGTGCAACCCACATTATGCTTTATTTTTTGTTGAATTATGCTTTATTTTTTTTTTTCCAAATTATGCTTTATTGTTAATTTCAATCATTGTTTTAGATTAATCGTGTATAATGTACAATATTTACTATACATTAAATATTCTAAATATCTTGATCTATTTATTAATATTTTATGCAACCAGATTTTTCATATTTAACGAACTTTCTACTTAGTGCACTGTAAAGAGATATGCTATACTCGAGCCAGTTTCTTATCACTTCTGTGCTCCTTAGAGGTGCATATATACAGAAAGGAAAAGATGTCACCAAAAAGTACAGAAAGTGCTCAAGTTCAAGAAGTACTCATAACAATATAGTGTGGAGTTCTTGTGTGCTATTCATTGTTGGTGGAAAGTTTTCTTCTTCTTTTCCTTTTTTTTCTTTTCTTCACGTCATAGGATTATACCGAAAACTTTACAGAAATAAAAATAAGCCCTTCATTGTTGCATTGTTATGTTCTCAATGATTTTGCATTGTAAATATTGGTTTTAAAAATATAAATACAGTATGTTAAATTTGCAGTTAATATTATTGAGTAGGGCAACCCAAAAGCATAAAAAGCATAACAGCAATTTACACGTACCTTGAACATACTTGTGGTTGTCTATGGGTCCAGAAGAAACAAATTTTAAAAGCATAATAAAACATAATTTTAGAAAATAAAGCATAAAGCATTATTTAAAATATATAGCACAATTCTTGGAAAATTCTGTTTAAGGTTGTAAAATGTTGTTCAAAAACAGTAAATTTTAAAATATTGAGTAAAATCTTGTAATGTTGCGATTGGTATGAGCAAGGTTTTAGAAAATTACTAACATTGTTCTTAGTACTTATAATTTAACAATCAGTGGTTATTCAAAGTACAGATTGTCCAAGAAAACAAGAGTTTCGTTTCACAATATAAAACTACAGTAGAATTTCAAATTATAAGAATTAAATACTCAAACTACAGGTGCATCTATAACTACTGATTGTAATAGATTAATAAGATGAAAGAAAGAACTTGTTTCTTGGACGGTAAATCCATATCAAAAAGCCATTACCAGCTATACCTTACTGTTTTTGTTCTATGGCGATAAAGGTTGAAACTGGAAATCAATAAGTTAAATCACTTTTAGTTTGAATAGAGGGTTAACAGAATACTTGGGACATTTAACCCTTTAACGCACCATTTTTCCGATCAGACTGATTTTTTTAAAATTTCTAGTTCTTTCGGTGTAGGAAACACGGGATTTAAAAAAAAAAAAAACATTAACGCAAATAATATGGGGTCTATGTGATATTTTATGGTGTTTGCATATAGAGTCTAGCAAAGTTGCGCGCTGACATCTACTAAGTCCACTAAAACCAGTTAGAACCAATAAAACGCGATCAATGTCAGCTTATTTGCACTTTTGCACTCATTACACTTCTGTCTAACACAAAGGAAGTCAACAGTTCAAAGCTGTCCATCTAAACGAGCAAAGAAAGCTCGAAAATGACAATATGGCCTAACTCCGCGTGCAACAAGTAAGACAAAAAAAATGAAATCTTTGAGTTTTACGTCCCACGGTTATGCCGGTTAGGCTAAAGGAGACGGTGATGATGAGTGATGAATGTAATGGTGGAATGAAGAAAGTGGGAGGAAACGGGAGAACCTCGAGAAAACCAACGCACGCGGTGTTTGTCCACCACAAAGTTCACTTGGCGGGGGCTGGGATCGAACCCGGGACCCCAAGCATCAGAGGTGAACGCTCTACCACTGAGCCACCGCGGCCCCCTAGTAAGACAAAGAGTCCAACGCTGGCTTACTATGACATCTAGCGGGAAATTCAAAACTTCATTAATGAAAGGGAATTTTGGCTGATGTGCAAAGCTGCTTTTCTATGTCCGAACTAGAAACTACATGGTGCAACACAATTTCAAAGTAAACTTTGCATATATGCAAAGCTGCGCGCTAAAGGGTTAATCAGGACGCTGAATCAATTGCAGAAAACTGCATCTCGATATGTCTTACCGTTTTTGCTCCATGAAAAACAGTAGGCCTATTGAAACCGGAAATATAGTAGTATATTTAAACCACCTCCGGTATTCATAGAGTGTTGTGGGTTACGACGATATACTCTCTAAAGACACTGAATCCATTGTAGAGCCACTTGTCCCTATCTGTTACCATTTTTGTTCAATGGCGAAAACTGTTGAAATCGGAATTAGCTAATTTAACAACTTCTAAATTGAATAGATGGTTAAGGAGGAAGCTCAATCGACTACAAACAAACTGCATCTCAATATCTCTTACCGTTTTTGCTCTACGGAAATTAATATACAAACAGGAAGTAGTAGTAAATATCGGTTTAGGTAGAGGGTTATAGAACTTATTCATAGGAAGCTGAATCAATCGCAGAAAACTGCATCTCGATATCTCTTACCATTTTTGCTTTACGGAAACATGTATTGAAACCGGATGTAGTAGTAAATTTCAAATACTTCCGGTTTTCATGTAGTGTTGTTGATTGTGGTCGTATGTTCTTAACACCCTGAATCAATTAATTGCAGGAAACCACTTGCCGCTAACTAATATAATTTTCGTTCTACGGTAATGAATGTTGAAACCGAAAATCATCAAATTGAACTAGTTTGGTTCGATTACAGGGTTGATGGAGAAGGCGAAACCTATTCTTTGGATTGCAAAATCATAACCTGCTCAATCGATTACCAAAGAATATTGCACTTTGATATCTCTTACAGTTTTTGCTCTAAGAAAGCAGAATTTAAAACCGGAAATAGTCGTAAATTTAGATCACTTCTGGTCGCGGTAGAGTTTTGTGGGTTGTGACGATATGCTCTCTTGAGACACTATATCGATTGCAGAAAAGCACTTGCCACTATCTATTACCATTTTTGTTTAATGGCGATAAGTTAGAATTAGCTAATTTTAACCACTTCCGGGTTAATAGATAGTTAAGGAAGGACGAGTAAGGGAGTTTCGAAAGGGATGCTGTCTCTCTTCTACATTATTTAATATATATATGTAGAAAAGATAGTGAAAAAGAGTCTGCATGACGAAGACGGCATTTCGGTAGGAATTAGAATGATTATGCGTGTACGGTTTGCAGAAGATGTGGTGCTTGTTGCGGAATCTGAAAAGGAAATGAATAAGATGTTTGAAAACTTGAGGAAGAGCTGTGAAGAATATGGAATGAAAATAAATGTTAGAAAGACAAAAGCCATAGTGATTGGAATAAAGGAATCAGTGTCAAATATGGAAGTAGAAGGGGAGAAAATAAGGCAGGTGACTAGTTTTCGATTCCTGGATAGTATTGTTAGTGATGATATGAAGTGCGGACGTGAAGTAAAAGCAAGGATAATAGTGGCGAAAGAAGTCTTTAGGAGGAAGAAAAGTCTAGTTTATGGGACCTTGAATGAGGAATTGAGCAAAAGATCATAAAATTCTTCGTGTGGAGTATTGTATTGTATGGCAAAACGTGGGATATTACGCAAAAATGATTAAAAACGACAGAAAGCTTTCGAAATGTGGATGTTGAGAAAAATTGATAGAATTAGTTGGGTGGAGCGGAAAACGAATGAGAGGCTAGAAACGGTGGGAGAGAAAATAACATTTTTAGATATTATTGAAAAGAGAAAGAAAAACTACTTGGGACGTTGGCTAAGAAGAGACTGAATCATGAGGGACGTGCTAGAGGGTATGGCGGCAGGAAAGAGAGTGAATGGGCAAAAGAGGCAAAATTGATGGGCGATATCAAAACATGACGGGAGATTAGCTAAAGACCGCAGAGCATGGAAGCTTCTTGGTTGCGGTAAGTGACCTCCCAATAATGATAGAATACCTATGATGATGAGTGATGACATCAAAGAAAACATATACATTCTGAACGGACAATAATGGAATAAAGAAGTGACCACAGAAATTATTAAGTGCAAATTATTTTTATTTTATATATCAAACTATATCTACCAGCAATACGGAAAGTAAGTCAGGATTTCACAAGTCTCTAACACTCGAGGACAGTTACGGGTAAACTTTACATCCCTCAATAGAGATCTAACACTTTCATCAAACCTTGAAGGGATAATAGACTCGCACTGGAAAATATAGTTATTGTTTTCCTCAGTACGAGTGCAATTACCAGTAAGATTACCATCACACAAATACTTCAGTTTACATTCGCTAATAATTAGCCCAAAGATTTCCGTACCGGTAATTCAAACATTGATCGTAATTCGATATGCACGTTGTTTTAATTAGTAAAAATAGTATTTTCGATTTGAGGAAAGGTAGCAAAGATACGAGCTCAAATTGGTCCTATGTTGCAATTAAGACATAAAATTGGTAGCAATGGAGAGTGAATCTGGAAAAACTTGAGGAGCGTTTTTATTAAACTCGATAGAACACAAGTTTTGAGAAATTGATGTATATATGAGATAGGTAAATTTTTTATGGAACCAATCGAGCTCTGAAATCGAATTGGCAAATCTCGATATGTGCCGTGAGTATAGCATACTAAATCATAAGCGTTCTGTCATAACTCGATAGCGATTATGTACAATAATGACAAAAATGCAAGTTCTGTAAAAATAACGTCTTTTACTCTACTGAGTTTTGAAAAATGCTCCTCATTTGTTTCGGTACACCATAGTTACTCAAAGTATTGTATTGCATAATCTTTATAATCTTATGAAAATTTTATTATTACCTATTATTGTTATTTTAATGTTGAGAAGTGTAAACAACAATTATGTTCATATTTCGTTACAGATACACATATAGAAGAATAGTGCACCTCATTCACACAATGATTGGCTACCTGACTGTGATTTCCGCAATTTTGGTATGTAAAATCCAGTTCAATAAATTACATTAGCGAATAAGTTAGCGAGTACTTCGCCTTAATGTGTAACATCTTAACGTATTTAGGAATAAAAGAAATTAAACTGAAGATTGTTACTAATGAGAATCAAATGTTAGAAGCTATTTTTCCGTGTTCCTATGCGTTACATGTTGCTTCGTAAACTCCCTGGCATTGAAACTTATTGAACGATTTAAGTGTTTTATATTTATATGCAGTGATGTAGCAAGCTTCCTCTTCAAGACCAGTTAAATTAATATAAAATTATAAAAGAACAATATTTCAATAACTCATTATCAGCACCCTACACCCCAAAACCACAATTATGCTTCCGAAATTATTTACATGTCATAATGTCATAAGAAGGACATATCACACTTGTTATATAAGAACTATTTAACTCTGTTCTATTACACTGGACATCAAATTTTAACTTTTTTCATGCTTTGGAAATGAAAAGTACATTTTCTTATGCAAATGAGGATGCTGAATACGAAAATGATAATAAAAGTACTGAATTGGTTCGAGTTTAAGTGTAATCGACAGAAATATGTGTTATGTAGTGTTAATTTCTTGCTCTAACTCTCAGATTCTTGCATTTTCTATGTTGACTTTCACTTAAGTAGCTACTGTTTCACTATTGTTCATCCGAGTATCGTGGTTCATATGTCATTCGCTTCAGAATAAACCAAGCTTGCAAATGGTACTATGTGCATGTGTACATGATGTACAAGAGGAGGGAAATTTGAGGTGAAATTGGTAATTTTCCCTCCAAAAATTCATTCTTTCAATGTAGTGACCACTGGTGCGGCCCCGGCTACAGGTACCCAAAAGTAATATACCTTGAAAACTACAGGGGTTCACACTAATGGGGTGCTAAGTTTTATTGTAATATCTACAATAGTTATGAGGGAAAAATATTTCTCAATCCTGCTTGATATTACCAAATTTCATATAGGGAAAAGTGAGATAAAATAAAAAGAATCCAAACAGTACTATTCATCTGAGTATCATGACTTATACGTCATTCTCTTCAGAAAAAAAAAACACACACACACACAGGCTTTCAAATGGTACCATGATAATGTGCGTGTGATGTACGAGAAAGGGGAAATGTGGAGTAAAATTGGAAATTTTCTGTCCGAAAATCCCTTTTTCAATTGTAACACCCTTCAGCTGCGGGCCCAGCTACAGGCACCGAAATATACCTTGAACACCACTGGGATTTATATGTAATGCGTGTTCCAAGTTTCATTGTAATATCTACAATAGTTAGGAGGGGAAAATTTTTTTTTAGTCCTTCTTGACATTACCAAATTTCATATAGCGAAAAGAGGGATACAAAATAAAGAATAGGCATGCGCACGAGACGAGTCGAGACAGGATTTTCCTGACAAAATTCGAGTCGAGACACGGCTCTTCCAATAGTAAAATATACATTTTTCGAGTCGAGACATCACTTTCACAGCACATTTTCGAGACGAGACAGACACAAATCTTGTCTTGTGCGCATCCCTAATAAAGAAATAAGTGACGTTCGTATGTAAAGAGCGAAAAATGCATTTTGTTATAATGTTAGACCTTCTAGACATGAGAAAAAATCACTTTGGAGGTATCAATTACGGTGAAACAATGAAAACGAAAGAGAATATATATTAGAGCAGGGATGCAAATAACCACTCGCCCGGGGCAAGTGATTCATTGGTGCGGGTGGTATTTAATATCATAACGAAATAAGTAAATGATTTCTATTGTGAATTTGGGCTAGTAGCTTTTTTTCCCTTGGACTAGTAAAATTTTGTTGCTTATTTGCATCCATGTATTAGAATATCCAGGCTGCAACTCAGTCGACAAATTACATTCAAAATTAACCCTTTGGGGATCCCATGGTACAATTTGTACCATACGGGGTGTTTCATGGTACATTGCGTTATAGCTCTCCTATTTGAGCTTTTTCGACCGGTTTTTTTGTTTGTTTGTTTGTTTTTCAAGTCCAGAGGCATTGTAGAAGACATTACGTATGGTTTCACACCTTTCTGCGTCGAGACATAGGAGGTGATGACGTCATAAGTCTAAAATTTATATTTTCGTGTAATACTTTTTTTGGGGGGCTACGTAAAGTATTTTTGCCGGGCTTATTTTTGCACGTAGAAGATTGAAATTTTGCACAAACATGCAGTCCACCGAGTAGTATTTACCAGATTTTTTTTCAGATTTCTGCGTTAAAACAGGGGGGAACCAGAGGGTCAAAAAGTTAAAAAAAGGGATATTTTTACCCAAAAATCCCGTTTTTCCTCATTTTCCCGCCTTAGATATATGATGGAGACAAGTGAATGGTACCTTCTGAAAGGCAGTTCTATTCTGAAGAGAATGATGTGCGACACATGGCCCTAGGGTAATTAGGGAAGTGTCAGAGAATTTTTACCAAAATATACTTCTGTATAGGGGAATTTTGGACATTTTCGGTATTATTTTTTGCGGGCTTATTTTTGCACGTAGAAGATTGAAATTGTGCACAAACATTCAGTCCACCGAGTAGTATCTACCAGATTTTTTCAGATTTCTGCGTTAAAACAGGGGATACAGAGGGGCTAAACGTTGAAAAAAAGGATATTTATACCCAAAAAATCCCGTTTTTCCTCATTTTCCCGCCTTAGATACACGATGAGGACAAGTAAATAGTACTGCCTGAAAGGCAGTTCTATTCTGAAGAGAATGATGGGCGAAACATGACCCTAGGGTAATTAGGAATGTCTCAGGGAATGTTTAAAAATTTCCCTCTGTATACGGGAATATGGGACATTGTCGGTATATTTTTTTGGCGGGCTTACTTTTGCATCTGGAAAATTGGAATTGTGCATAAACATTCAGCCCACCGAGTAGTATTTACCAGATTTTTTTCAGATCTCTGCGCTAAAACAGGGGGGTCCAGGGGGGCTAAAAGTTGAAAAAAAGGATATTTAGACCCAAAAAATCCCGTTTTTCCTCATTTTCCCGCCTTAGATACATGATGGAGACACGTGAGTCATACCGCCTGAAAGGCAGTTCTAAGCTGAAGAGAATGATGGGCGAAACATGACCCTAGGGTAATTAGGGATGTCTCAGGAAATTTTTTACCTGAGATCATGGTGTTTTACGGTAATTTGGGGCATGGTGGGAATTCCTGATAAAATTTCTCCCGCCCTTGGTATTCAAGATAGAAACTTGAAATTTGGCACACACATTCAGTATACCAAGTACTATTTATCAGATTTATATGGCTACGTTCACACAGGGCCGCTCCAGATGGGCCCAAACTGCGAGAAAAAAATTCCCTCCGAAATTTTCCCTTTGACATCATTTTTCCCGCTCCTGGTATATGGTATGAGCATGTAAGTGATAGCACTTGAAAGCCAGCTCCATTCTGAAGAGAATGAGGTATAAACCATGATCCTAGGATAAATAGTGACGATGCAGTAGCTGCTTGACTGAAAGTCTAAAAAATAGCCCAAAAAACCAGGTGCCGGAAAGGGATAAATATTACTACTCTATCTTCACTAT
Organism: Thermobia domestica; assembly: GCF_964235325.1. Classification (NCBI taxonomy): domain Eukaryota; kingdom Metazoa; phylum Arthropoda; class Insecta; order Zygentoma; family Lepismatidae; genus Thermobia; species Thermobia domestica. The sequence continues at coordinate 290,353,583 of NC_137454.1, forward strand.
CCCGATATTTCGAATACAATATATGTATGTTTGAAAGTCACAAATATATAATTGCCCGTACACTCCATTATCATATTTCTCCTGCATTTTTCGGCTATACTACTTTCTTATCAAACTTTTATTATATTCATATACTTTATGACAGCTGATCATTAGATTCGTCTAAAAGTTTATTCTGTTTCGTATAAGCAATTAAACTGAAAGTAAATAAAAGAAATAATAAAAATAAGTGAGTTTGTATAAAGAAGTTGGGGTATGTGGATACTCGTTTAAGTATTAATAGTACATTCGTTTTGCCAGTACCGAGGGATTCTAAAACGGATATTTAAGTAGAATGTATTCTAGTTCCTATGCAGTTTCTTGAATCGCTTGGCATAGATCCATAGTTTTCAAGGCAAGGCGTTTTGAAACGTGAATTTTTCAAATTTTCAGCCGTTCATAATTCTAAAAGGAGACGTTTTATGACCAATTTATTAGAACTTCTTTCGTTTATTTCATATAAGGAATCATCTCCCAAAGTTTTCTGGTGGAATTATCTTCCATCTTTTATAGTTAGTTCACAGGTCTTCGGCGCAGGAGACCCGGGTTCTATTCCCGGTAGGAGTTCAGGTAGTTTGAGTCCCACGTTACGTCTCACACAGTCTTATTGCCAGGAATGTAGTGAAAAGTATAAGGCGTATACCCATCTAATACTTTTATAGTTCGGATATATTCACTTTAAATCAGGGATGTAGAGCTCCTCGTGGCTAAGCGCTTAGCATACACACCTTTGGCGTGGGAGACACCGGTTCTACTCATGATTTGGGAGCTCATGTGATTCGGATCCCACGCTAAGCTATAAGTCCAGGTCTCATATAGCCTCGGTGCTGAAAGGGTGAAAAAATCAAATCTAAATCAGAGATGTAATGGAGGGTATAAGGGGAGGATATCTGCTATGTTTCTGCAAACGGTCGAGCAAATATCTCCCAAAAATTTAGCAATACATTGAAAGGAGCGCTTATCTCGAATCAACCTTAAAGCAAATGATAATTCATTCGACAATTCATTTCAGCACCAAGATATAGACCTGCTGTTATCCCATTCGGATATGCATTTGTTAACCATATGTCCACGGGAAAGCTTCAAAATACACACAAAATTCCGTAAATCTAGCGGAGACCGAATTTACTTAAACCCGTGACTATTCCCCACTTTAAACTTACCCTAACTTGAACACAAATTAACAAATGACTAGTTTCAACTTTCTGATATTTAATAATTATTTATTTCAACTACAAGTGTAACATTTACATTTATCGTGCCTTTGCATGCTCACTTTCACAGAGGTAAATCAATTTAAAATGTAGTTCAAAATATTAATATGCTAAATGCTTTCCATAAATGTCTTCAAAGAAAAGCTTTGTAAATATACTGTAAATCAGCTGTTATTAAGTTTCAAAATTATGAAATGCACTAATAAAGCATTTTACTTTTCTTCATAATAATTTGCATATAACCATGCACAATGCTTCAAAAATCTACTGCAGAGTCTCTCCCTTGAAATATTACAAGTCAGCCTTTTTCTGCGATCAGCAACGAAATCTTCCCATCTTGTTTGTGTGCAATCAATGCAGCCGCATAATCAGCAATCAGCTTGAAAGATTCACCGCGTTTTCTCCTTTCCCGCCTGCCGCAAAGAGCTTGGTATAAATTACGTTTATTTAGTCAAGATAAAAGTGTGATTACATTGTACGCAAGAGTGAGCGTTTAAACGACTGTTCTGTGAGGAAGGATAATCCAAGAAAGAGCTAAGCCAAAACATGCAAACAGGGAATACCAAGAAGCATCGTGACTTACGTTATGTTGCCAAATTTCTCGTGAACACCAATCAGGGTTGCAAATTTTATATTCAAAAAAGATATTTGTTTATTCAGTCGTTCCCTTTTGCTTGCATAAATAAATGTCCGTAATTATTCTTTTTATTGTTTTTCTTCGTATTAATTGGGAAGGCATGTGACTGTGTGACTACAAGAGAACCTCCCCTGACTGTGTGACTGTGTGACTGTTAGAGAACCTCCCCTGAGTTAAAGATAGACCTTTTGAGAAGGAAGTTTGCTTAACATGACTGTACACAACCATTGTATTTCATAATGAACCATCAAAAAAGTCTTTGTAGCATCGGGGATCTGAAATTTAACGTACTTGAATGCAAGCAAAGTCAATTTTCAATATTACTGCAATGATGGAGAGATTGATATGGGGCAGCCCCTTCCCCTTTTTATATACGTAGTTTATTAAATGTACATCTTGTTCCAGGTGAGTCAGATAGCGACACAATTAAATGTATAAAAAAGAACTGACCATGATTTTAATAAATGTGTTGGCAAATCAACTATGGAAAACTCTACTTACATTATAGCATCATTTCTTAATCCTAGTTCGAATAGTGCTATTTGTAACCAATGTTGCTAGTTCTCTTTTTCTGGTCTACCGGACACATGCCATAATTCAAGATCTGTCCAAATTACTTTATCTGAAGTACGAAAAAGGATATAGCCATCAGCAATAATTTTAGCTAATATATTTGATATTGTTTCTTTCCTTTTTTTCGGTGGTACTAAACTAGGTTATAATACAATTTACATTATACTGTGCAATTACATTAGCAGCAATAATAATCACATAGCTATTTGTATTTTCGTTGAATTGCCACTTTCCGTTTTCCAGTACTGAGTAGTTTATCTGTGAATTAAATATGGTTAAGAGGATAAATAAGGCCTATGTTATTTCAAAGAACCTTTGAATCAACAAATGAGGTTAGTGACAAAGGATATTATAGTCTCACTGCATAAAACTCAAAACAGCAGCTAATTTTGTATACTAGTTGATGCTTACATTACTAAATAAATACTTTTCATTCTTGTAGTGCTACAACATAATCCAAAACTTTTAAATGTTATCAGTGGTATGAGAAATTCAAATAAATAAGATTAAGTTTGTTGCATAAGTTTTATAGTTCAATTTTGCTTAACTGGAAAGGGGAAATTCTACCTAGCTTGTAATATTTCCTAACAAAATTTATAACGATTTTAATGTTGTTTATAAAACAAGACGAAATTAAATATAAAGTTTTCTCGTCTGCTTTATTGGGGATGCGGTAGCTCACTGGTAGAGCGTTCACCTATGATGCATAGGGTCGTCGGTTCGATCCCAGCCTTCGCCAAATGAGCTTTGTGGTGAACAAACGCCGTGTGCATGGATTTCTGGGGGTTCTCATCATCACTTTCTACATTCCACCATTACCGTCTTCTTTAGCCTAACCGGCATAGTGGGACGGAAAATTTAAAATTTTCACTTTTTCATCTCGTTCGTACATTTTGCAAACTTCCGTCTCGTCTCGATTCTCGAAAAATTCTTTCTCGTCTCACTTTTATTTTCGACGAATTATTTCTCTGTTTGTTTCGAAAAATATGAAATGAACTATTTAGTTTAACGTTCCACGATTATGAGCCAAGGCTGAGGGAGATGGTGATGATGAGAAATGTATGAAATGTTGGAATGAAGAAAGTGGTAGAAACCGGGTGAACCCCGAGTAAACCCTTGCACACAGTATTTGTCCAATACAAATTGCAATTGGCGCGAGCTGGAATTGAATGAAGGACCCACCAAGGGTGAACGCTCTACCACAGAGCTACCGCGGCCCCTTGATTCGTTTCGATTCTCGGAAAGCATTTTTCGTCTCGTTTTGTAAACTTATGAGCAAAATTTATGCCTTAATTTTTTTCTTAATTTAATTTAGAAGTTACAGAATACTTCCGTGTGATAATAAGTCCACGAACAGCGTGATATAAGAACATTTAAACTATATGTATTAATGGAGTATATGATAATGACTTGCATATCTTTAAACGTGGACATCTTCTTATGTTCGTACAATCCTTTTATAACTTATAGTTGTAAAATACTATGAACAAGTTAATAGAGTTAATAGTAAACGGTATTTGAGATCGAAGATTTCAGTTAACGGGTTAACAAGTTTTTTTTTTTTTTTTTTTTTTGCCTGCAAGACTCGAGAAAATTTTCGTCTCGTCTCGAATTTGAAAAGGTGCTTCTCGTCTCGTGTGCAACATTAATTGTTTTTCAATAATATAAATTCAATACATGACATGGAGATATGGAAATACATTAAAAGTTGAGCAGTCTGTTATTATTTCATGCATGTTTCATCCTACTGTTAATCTTATCTATGTAACTATAGCTTGGGGGAATAGTAAATATGATCATACACAATGTTCATTACATTTGGATTCCGGTCACTGTAACATATTTCTATAAAGTCCCAACTTAAGTACAAAATTAACTAACTAATCGACATATCTTTATCTGAAAATATGTGCATAATTTTTGCAAATAAAAAGACCAAACGAAAGGTGTCTGGTCTGACTAATGAACCGGGCACCAGATAACAAATAATAAAACCATACTGTCTGGTTGAAAACCAGACACTGTAACACGATTTGTAACACAGGGAATGAGTCATGTAGACAAACACAGTGTGATAAATAACTTGTTTCAGGAGACAGAGGAATACAAGAGCATATGATAGAGGAAATCTGTATATATTTCGTAACAGTGTCTACATATGAAAAAAAAATCAACAAAAATTAATCAATTGACATGTGTTTGGTTGAGTTTCCAATAAGAAATTCAGAAAATTCTCTGAAACGGTGGACCGTAAACTACATTCTCCACGTCCTGAAATTAGGAAATTTTAAATGGAATGGCGTATGCAGAATTAGACACTAAATAATCTTTGATACAATAAGTAATTACTTTATAATAGTAAACCTGTACTAGATCGAGACATGGCAGTGCTATTGGCCATTTATGTACTGTTTTGAAGTCTCTTTGTCGATCTTCGTTCGCACAAGTAATGTTCTGACTTACCTTTCGTCCAGTTATATTGAAGAGTAACTATGATTCTATATGCAAATTGCGTGGGAGACCCAAGTTCGATTCCCGGCAGGAGCTCATGTGGTTCGGATTCCACATTAAAATGTAGGTCCACGTCCCATATAGACTCACTGTTGAATGGGACGATAAACTTAAAATCAAATCAAAGCAATCTAGATGCAAATTGTTTATAAACAGCAATTTTTATCCCAAATCAGGATTTTAACCAAAGTCGGGATTTCTCCGATTTTACTATCCCGAAATCCAGATATTAAAAATTTCTGGTTTTGGCCATCCCTAATATTTGTTATATATATATATATATATATATATATATATATATATATATATATATATATATATATATGTGTGTGTGTGTGTGTGTGTGTGTGTGTGTGTGTGTGTGTGTGTGTGTAGATAAAGAAAATCATTAGAGATGATTTTGAGAAATTTACAATATTTTATTTTCTTACTCCAGTAAACCACCAATGTCATTTAAAGCAGTGTCATACAAAATCCGACCCTCCTCCTCCCCAGACTGGAGAATCTTTTGCACGTTGAATGGAAGTGTCTCAAAGCAAGTTAAACCCACCGAAAAAAAAACGGACGCATTGACAGAAGGAAAAGCATCGAGGAATCACTTCCCTGCCATGTACAGCTCGTAAAACGTACAAATGCGTTGAAATCTTGAATTAGAGTCTTTTTACAACCGTCATGCTTTCTTCTCTTCTTCATCGCTCTAAAGTAAGAAAAATCCAAACAGCTAGCATATGTTCTGCTAAATTATGGCATTATTAAGCAATTGAACTATTCGATCTTGTATATAGTGCAACATCAAGCAACTATTAGTTTTTATAAGGAAATTATCTGAATGCTCTTTCTTCTCATGGGGAGAAGAGGTTTGTGAAAAATATTTGAACCACTTTTCCCCTTAGGATATGCATTTCAGTGATTATAATTATAGAAGTCCGTAAGATATTATTTTATGGTATATATTTTGAATTCCCTACCCTCCTTAGAATATGTCATTTAATCAAAGTGACATAATAAAATCCCTGCTTATATAAGGGTTGTCTACTATGTTCCAAAAATCATTTTAACTTATCTTTTACCGTGATGTGATCACAAAAAAAGAGACAACATCACCTTTAATGTGATGAAAAAATATAGAAAATGCCCTACTTCCTCCGCCCTTCAAACGGGAATTTTCAGAAACATTCGAACACATGTCCTCATATTTTTAATGCGGGGTTCATATACCGAATTTCATCGTCCTAACTTGAGTAACTCGTGAGATACTCCATTTCTCGTGTAAATTTTGAGCACCCCAATATCTCCCTGAAGATACATGTTAATCAATGCAACATCTTAAAAACCGAGTTCGAGGTAGGTGATAGTTGTATTCGAAAGTCAATTTTAAAAGTTTAACCAGTTTTGCATGATGTGTACATATACGTGTACAAGATCGTTCCATTATTGTATGATGTATTAGGCGGAAAATATCTAAATATTCCAATATAAAAAATATCGAAATATAGAAAATATTGAGATATCAAGATATCGAAATATATTGAAATATTAAGATATCTAAATATTGGTCAGAAAAAAATCAATATCTATGTTTCAATATTTGAAAATATCGATCAATCTATCGATATATCGAAATATTCTACAGCTATATTCGTCTAAAGAAAGTTGTGCGTTATTGTTTTGGTTATTAGTGTATTTAAAATCCGAAACTAACATAAACTTGTACAGTAAATTCTTCACCTTCTCTAAATGATAATTATATGATTCTTCTAATTTCAGGTTGTTTCCTACACTGAAAACACTGACACAGATGACTTTGAGAACTTAACGTCAGCCGAAGGTGAGCATTTTTATTTTACCATATTGTTTTACTTGTAATGAATGATACATTAGGTTGGTACTTGTTTATCAACTTAAGAGTTTGTTCTTGAATCTCTCCCTCTAAACTGATTCCATATTAGGCCAAAGTATCTTCTGAGAAAAATTGGCTTAATTGAATGGTGGCCCAATCGATCTTAAATTTTTTGTGCATTTACGGTGTGCAATATGAGGCAAAAATACCTTGTATGTTTGGAAGCGCTAGATAGAGTGAGATCATATCTTGAATCGAAATAAAGGAGGTAGAACTACATCTATTACTTTATAGTATCATCATGGCAGCCAGCCATATTAAAGTGTGCCATTATGGTTTTATCATGAGGCTAGGTAAAAGACTTTCGTAATGATTTATCTTTAATGAAATTGTATTTCACTTACGTTCGGTCAAAATTAGAATATGCTACTGTTGTGTGGGCACCAAATATGCAAAAATACTGTGATATGATTGAAGGAATAGAGAAAAAATTCCTAAGACTTCTAACGTACAGGAAAACTAGGCTTTACCCGAAATATGAATCTTACAGAGAGTTACTGGAAAATTATCAACTACCCACTTTATACGAAAGAAAAAGATATAATGATCTAATATTTTTATATAAATTAATACATGATAAGATTGTCTCTATTGACATGCGTTCGTTGCTTTGTTTCCATGTCCTATCAACCAGAACGAGGATAGGAAACACATCTACGTTTTATCAAAGAAAGGCAAGAAAAAATATCCTTCGGAAATCTCCTATATGGAGGATAAGCACTTTCCACAATGAGGTCGAAAAAGACTTCAATACTGATATATTTAGCATGTCGGAAAGTGTGTACAAAAGAACAATTAAACAGGCATGTTTTGGAAACGGCATATAAAGAGCACATATGCAAAGACAATATGAATGTGTATTTTTGAATTGTCTATTTTGTAAAGTGTATTTCTTTTAATTATTTGTATATTTCACTCTTTTGTATTATTATGTATTTCGTTGTCAAAGACAACACAATAATTGGGCCTAGAGCCTGTTGTGTTGTGCTTGAACTAAAATAAAAATAAAAATAAAATAAAATAAATCTTGGATTCGGGCTCAAAATATTTAATAGGAAGGGGATCTTATGGCATGTCATTTTGAGGTAGCTTTTCACCGCAAACTGGCATGTTATCTTATTTCCAACTTACCTATAATCATTTAATAGTCACTGCCCTTATAATATCTGTTTCATTAACTTAAAATTGTCTTCTCAAACTTATCAGGTACCTCTGCCTCATACTATATACTGTTCAAAAATTAAGGTCGCTTGAGGCACCATTTAATATTATTCAATTGAGCTATTTTTTCTCAGGGGTTATGTTGGTCTAATAAGGAACAGTTTTAAGGGGTAAAGCTCAAAAAACTCGGAACTTAAAAAATAAGGACTAACCTTTTATATATATATATATATATATATATATATATATATATATATATATATATATTCACTAATTTAATAGTTCTTTCCCTAGACTTTCCAATACTGTAGATATATATATTTTCCTGTCTAAATAAAAATCACTTACTAATGTGACATATTGGGATTAGAATGGAAAGCTTCTACAATCGGAACTGATACCAGAAGACTAACTGTTAGGTTTAAACAACGGACAACTGTGTTTTTGAATAGTTATTTATGTTTAATATTTCAAATACCTCAGGTTAAGTTCAAGGGTATTACATGAAATAATTGTTCAAAAATTAAAATCATTTCTGAAATTCTCTCTTCACATTTTTACAACAGATTTCCTTCCACGAAGCGACAAGCGTTACACCTCATAGGTGAAGTTAAGAGGTCACAACAAGCATGACTTTAGCATGACATATATTGTAAGAGAACTAATTATCGCCTATCGTCGGATAAGCCAAATAAAGCCTAACATAAATACAATTTAGTGTCCAGAATTAGTTACTAATCAAATTCGAATCAACTGATCAAAAGTAGAAATAACTGTGAAATAGGCAATGGTAATGTTGTAATTATATATATATATATATATATATATATATATATATATATATATATATATATATATATATATATATATATATATATATATATATATATTACCCTGGAGGAAGCAAGTAGATTGAGGGCTGACACCCTTCCCCCTAAAGGATCGACGCCATACATAGCGAAAAATCAAGAATGATTCGCATTATTAACTAAATTTTATGTTGAAATCAATTAAAGTGAAAGTTGAAGGGAACGTAGAGCCGTGTTGCAACTTGCTGTATTGGGTACTTACTCCACTAGTTGGATTTACCTGGCGTCTAGCCAGAACATGTAGATCTATGTGTCAAATTGGATTCGAGCATCGCGCTGTCTTATTAGCATTAATTACATATGCTGTCTTATGAATGATAGAAATATTGTGTTGGAAGCCAATCCACTGACTACGCGTCCATTAGTTTCAGTTTTCTTTAGTTCCACCGTACTGATAAAATTAGGTAATAGGTACAAGAAAGTACTAGACTAAACTTCCTTCTGCTATAGTCTATAAATATCTATGAACGGCCAGATGACGCTCGTTAAATTGAGTGATGCGTTGTCAGTGCTTTGTCAACCAAGCTCCATTGTTTCTGGCCTTCTGGACCGTTGTTCGATACATGTTCCCCTACATGTTAATTCATGTTTGCTCTTAAATTGTCTCATGAGCTGGATCAACATCGGAAAAGTTTAGTTCTAAAACCGGTAGTAAGGGTCCACAGACACCAAATTCGAGCGCCCTTATTATTCGGTTTAACAGAAGCAAAGTATTAAAAGAAATTAAAATTTAAATATCTTTACTCTTTTTTAAATGCTGTCTATTCGCATCCTCAGATGGTGAATTTTGAAGCATATCCTAACGAGAAAGAGATCAAATAGGTTAAAAAAAGAATATAGCATATAACTAATTAGGGAAATTTTATGTAGTGTTAATTAATTAAGTTTTTGGAGGTGACTGTACAATACTTGCTTTTCTGATAAATTAATTTAATAAAAGAAGTCACTTCATCGGTATCACAAATGGAACCTGCTGCATCGGCTCCTCTCTCTGGCTACACCAAAATAAATAGATAATGAAAATACAAATAAAAAAGACTAGACACAACATTTTTCTTCATTCTGAATACAGGATATATGCACACAAAAGTATATATGTGTGTGTGTGTGCACAAAAGTAAGTTTGGAAATGAAACCTATTCCCACAAAATTTCATCTTTGTGCATAAATCAATTAAACATGTGCGATTATAGCTTTCCAAAAAACAATAAATAATGAAATAAGATAAATCTAACTTTATAAAATAAGTCGGTAATCAAGAGCTCTTTTTCAACATGCAAAAAAGCACTAAATACTACAGGAAACCGTGAATCATTTTTATATGTTACATGTGGAAGTTCTCTTTTCTAAAACGCACATGCCACTTCACGCTACGTATAACATCGGAAGAGCACGAGGCCTCAAAGAGTAAAGGTTACGTGTCTGCGGATGGTACACGTGGCCCGCTGAAAAGAATATGATGTGACCACCGGTGGTGCACGTGGCGGCGAGAGTATTAAAAAAGAAAGAAAGAAAAGGAAAGTCACAAACATTCCCAATTCGAACATTCCGTTAATTATAAATTTTAATGTGAATTCTTTTTCCTTTCTGCTACTTAAATCGAAAATCGGTCTGGTAGTCTTATTAGATCTTTGAACATCGAAAAGTCTGCGTCTATGACGTCTATAATTAATCCGATTTCTTCCATGAGATAGACATAATAATCTAAATTGTTTTTATGCCAATCTATATTTCAAACTAAACATCTCTTCTAAATTCTTGCATTCCCATAAATGGAATGTCATCAACGCAATGCGATTTCTTCTCCTTTATTTATTTATTTATTTTGGTATAGCTGAAACAACTGAATACTAGAGAGTATAATTTCATTAGATGACCATGTTTTGTTCATGTATGACCATAGTAATACCCGTGTCAAAGTCTTGCCATGCTGGTACCTTCTTGTAAAGAAACAAACTTCAATATAAAATTCTCTTTTTCAACTTCAAGTGAAAAAAGAGAGCTGGGATATATACTTTATACACACACACACACACACACACACACAGCCACAGACGCCCTGATTTTGTCCTTTAAGTTCTCCAAACCACTTGGCTTCTTTGCGTAAACTTCCGTTTTCACATGGCCCCAAAGCCAGAAGTCGCAGGGGGTAAGGTCGGGTGATCTTGGCGGCCAAGCGGTCGGGCCACCGCGGCCAATCCATCGGTTAGGGAATTTCTCGTCAAGGAACTGTCTCACCTTGATTGCATAGTGAGGGGGTGCCCCGTCCTGTTGGAACACGATGTCGTTCTGGATTCCACGTGCCTCCAGTTCCGGAATGAGGTATTTCTGCAACATATCCAGGTACGAATCTCCATTCACGGTCTTCTCTTCAAAAAAGAACGGTCCAATCAGATGATCATAGGGCACAGCGCACCAAACGTTCACTTTAGGGCTATCTCTCTCATGTGTCTCAAATTCCTTTGGGTTTTCCGTGCCCCAAACGCGACAGTTGTGTCGGTTAACCTTCCCGGAGACATGGAAGGTTGCCTCATCTGAGAACATGATGGCTGAAAGGAGAACGTCGCCATGTTCCAACTGCTTGAGCATGGCGTCACATAAGTTGAACCGGATGTCCAAATCTTCATCATGCAGATCCTGGACTATCTTGATTTTGTAACCTTTGGCCTTGATCGTCTTCTTGGCTATCTTAAACACGGTTGTCTGTGAAATTGCGAGTTCCATGGATCGTCTAGGAATCGACTTCTGTGGGCTGTTGATGATGCTTTCCCTTACCCTGCTCACTATTGCAGGCGATGTTGGCGGCCTCCCACTTCGAGGACGGTCCAGGACGCTTCCTGTCTCCAAGAACTTAGCATGCCACTTTCGGATTGCACTCTCAGTCGGTGCCGGCTTTTTGAACTCTTTGGTGAACTTTCGACACACCAGAATTGGTGATGTTAGCTCTGCGTACCACAGAACACATTGCGCTTTCTCTTTCACCGACGCCATCTTTGATACGGTAAAAAATAGTCTTCTCAGGGAAGTTTTTCATTTCATTATTTCTTTAAAAGACACACACACCAATACAGCTTACAACTTACTTTTAACAGTCAACATTGAAACAACAATGAAAACAACAATGGATGGAATTAGGTAAGAAACTGACCCTTGCCCTCCCTCTCCCTCTCTCAACGTGTTCAGAGTTGCCGCTAATCTAATAGTGTTGCCAAGTAAAAATTTAATCCTTTCGCTACCGTTTGCACTTTATTTGATTTCATTATGAGCATTTTTATGAAAATTATAAGCAAATTAAATCCGTCCAGACTTTATGAAAACCCTGTACATATATATATATATAAAGTTTGTGTCTATACGCTGAACGGAGGACGTTTTAGAACTATACATCTTGACAAAATTTAGAAACGAACGGAAGCCGGACATCAAAAAAGTACTTAATCAGAAATACAAGGTCATTAAACTTATAAATTTGTTGAAATCTGAAATTCATTTTTCCACAAAAAGAGATCTCTTCACTTGTGTCGTCAATTGGCAGCATAAATGGACCTTGACCAGCTGTTTTATTTTTCGTTTCTTAAATTTTTATTCAGAAGGAAATACTTAGTATAATTACTCTAAGTATAGATAAGTACTAGGAAGATCTTAAGATTAATTCAGTTTGTATATATATAAAACTGACACAAATGTGATTAATTAACTCATGATGTCTTATGTTGAAAGTTCATATGTATAATATATCATTTATCTTAGTTCATATACATTCGTATACACTTAAGCATTACTTTGTTTTAAATTTAGGTAAAGGAACAGCTTACCCTATTCCAATAGAAGCACTGGGAATAGAGTATGGTGAACCTCAATTAACTATAAGCATCCCTTTGAGAAATGGACAAAGACGTCATCACAAACAAGCTGCATATAGTCGTGATTGTACGGTAAGGAATGTTTTACTTTTTAATTATTACCATTGACTAAGTCAACAATGCTGTTTATCGGTTAATGAGAAGTATCCAGATGTCCCATTAATTGTTCTTAAAACCCAAGCACACATACGTAAAGTGACTTACAAATGAGACAAATTAAGTAATATCTGAAAGTAATTAAATCACTTTAACAAATAAACGATTAGGTGTTGGAAGCTCACTTGCTATAAGCACCTATATTCCTAGCTCACGGAAGAAATGTCATCATGATTTTATTTTACAATTAGAAGTGATCAGAAGTACACTGAGTAGATTATTATTCATTTTTCCCAATTAGAATGTTACAGTTGAGTAAAATTATTTTGAAGGAAGAAAGATATCAACCGATAATACTAATTATGAGCTTCAAAGTTGAGTCATGGGCTCTGATGGAAGGGGTGGTACGCAGAAATGTAGCTTTTCTCTTCTTTAACGTGTGCAAGGCCAGTATCAGTTTGACAAGAAAATGTCAAAGAATGAGGTAGATCCAAATGAGTATGATGCTAGTAAAGAATAGAAGAAATACGATATTTATCTAGGTTTTCTTAACATTCACTTTGAGTTTGGGGAAATTTGAAATTGCCGTTTGTAGTATTGTGTTTAAACCCGTATTGATTTATAAAATTGACATTTTATATAGAGAGATATTTTGCTGCAGAATGATCGGTAAAGAAACTGTGATATTGTTTTCTAAAAGAACAATTTTTAATGAAATGCACTACATTATATAATTACGGAAGGGATATATCCAAGCTTAATGATTTTGCTTATTAACTTTAGAAGTAAGTAACATAAATAGATGTTAATTAATGTAGGTTAATTATACCCATCAGTTTATTAGAATCTTTGAACGTGATTAATACGTGCAAACATGAGAAGGTTGCTATTAGAAATTTGAGTAATAAATACATGTTAATGAAACATAAACATTTAAAGTTTCGATCATCTGGAGTGCATGCACAAAGCAAGTATTATTGACATCAACATTCGTCATTGAATCTGTCGAGAAACAAGGTTTCTATGAATTTTTATAAGAGTTTTCGAAAAGACGTAGGTAACTTAAAATTCAACTACAATTATAGCTCAGTATAATATAGCCTAATAGCCTATATATTGAAATAATCAAGAAACGAGACATTCGGTAGTATCACTAAATACTCTTCTTCCTTCCACCGAGTCACACAAGGCACGAAAATGAAAATGGTATTTTCAGGTATTTTAATCTCGAAAATCTAATACGAATAACCCTAATGAATATTAATAAACATTCGTCTAATCACTAGAAATAAAGCTAATGACTAGCATCGAACCTATGACGCTGTGCAGAAAGGTGATTCATCCCTTACTTATACTTTCCTACGTAACAGACTTTGAATACGTTATTATTACTATTGTAAACATTCCTCTCTGGTATCAAATGCCAAATTTGATTGGATAAGTGACATTTACTTGTTTACTTTTAGTAATATTGCCTCAATAGTAAAGATAGCCAATCGAATTTTCAAATGGTGTCTCTTATTAAAAATGTACAGTACCGTAATAACGATATGATTGTGTCTGTTTAATTTTGATTTACGTTTATGTTATCCTACATCACTTTTGTTATACTCATTGCAAAAGACTTTCATATATGTACCACCAACATCTGCTTTCTAGATTTGCAATTCAAAATTAAGTTTCTTCAAAATTATAACATCTATTATTTATATCTATGTCCTATCCTCATTTAAGGAAAATTAGGGAAGGAAATTATATTTTTTCTTTATTTCTACATACTCTTATTTGGATATATTTCTAGTTTAAATTGTTAATATTATAATCAACACAACGCAAATCTTAGCTATGCATCTGAACGCTCCAGTTTGTGCAGTCCAGTGATCAGTTGGTGTTCGGGAGAATCCTTTCATTCCCTACTCTTCACACTGTTAAACGTTCCCCACTCGGAGGACACCTTAAGGACTGCATCGCCACAATTTATAATACTATTAATAATAGTAGTAGTAAGTAGACAAGGAGTTAGTCAGTCAGACAAGATGTTAAAATATGTTTCTATTTGTCGATTTTCCTTACAATTTTTACACTTATATTCACACATGGAAGTTTCATGGATAATAATTAAAATTTAAAGAGTATAGGTGTTATAGGTGCTGCAGAAATAGAAAATATGTTACAGCTACGAACAGATAAAGTTACGAATAACCCATATTTGATGTTCTCAAGTCGTGAATAAATTACACATAATCAATAGATGATTGGTTGGTTGAATTTCGGTTTAACATTGCTTTCTGTTCTGAGGCTATATGAGACGTTTATCTAAAGTTTAACGTTAGATCCGAACCATATGTGCACAAAATAATCAATAGACGAACATGGAAGCTGAAAGAGTGACTAAAACCAAAGCGACGAATTTCTGATATAGTCTGAATTATCTCCCTGAAGGCAGAAATAATCTACATACTAATCGTAGTTAGTGAGATCATTAAGTTCGGTGTAGGATTGTCTTTCTCTATGGTTTAGAAGGCATAGAGAAATCTGAATAGGAGGGGAGAAATATATTTAGAATTAAGACTAACCTTTAACTACTCTGGTAAAAGATATGTTCTGGAGGATCTGACAAACCATAATTGCTTCTGCAAATATTGCATTTTGTTGCAGTTTTTAATTTTTTTAAGTTCACAGCTAAGTCAATGTTCTTCTGTTTGTTTCTCGTATTATAAATTTGCCAATATATGAAAATTCGAATGATTCAACTCAAATCGGCTGAGAACTGGCTAGTGTTACGTTGAGAAATAAGAGGCTGGATAGATTAGTTGATAAAGACATTTTTAAGCTTTTTTGCTAGTTTCATCTCCAGATATACAATGTAAGACTGCAATGAAAATAACTTCCACCTCATTCTTTCACATTGTCACTGTCATGTATTTTCTCAAGACAAGTTCCTTTACTAATACTTGAGTGACCACTCTTTTGCAATTCATATTCAGTTACTACATCGCTTTCCATTTCCTAATTTGTTCCTCTTCTAACTTTCTTGAAAACTATGAGCAACATCCTAGATATTTAATCCTTATCTTGGCTTTCGCAAGTAAATCGTAATCTCATATACATATTCCAACTGATATTTGATTTTTTATTTTTTAAAATGAACTTTCATTCTCACTTGAAAATTGGCTAGCCGCTTCTCTAGAGCCAGTAGAATTTGTTGTTCACGATGTTTAATAAAAAAATACTAATGTTTATACTCTTCTGGGATATCTCAAACCTCAAGAATCTCACATTACAAAATGTCACAGTACTCGTTTTTGTTCCTATTAATAAAATGATAATTTACGCCAAATTATGAGGGTAGACAGAAAACCAGCATTATCTTTTGAGCACCTTTAAATTTAGAGATTAATATATGATGACTGAGATTTGTGCTACCCCACTAGAGTCGTTAAAGGTTAGAAAAACTACAGACATAAGAGATGAGTAATTAAGGTTTTATTGCACATGTATCTTTATAAGAAAATTTGATTTTTCAGGTACGGTGTGATATGCCAGATGTTCCTCCAACCATGCATGATGCTATTTCCAAATGTAGAGCCGAATTGGTGTTTGGTGAAACAGAAGTGCCATTGGACCCCGTTCCAGGTAAAAATAAATTATTTTCTTCTTATTCGTTTATTTGTAATTTCATACTCTTAGCAATTAACCTAGTTTTGGAAAGTAAGTAGTAAACGTGCATCGTAAAACTAGCGTAAATTTTTTCAATATAAAATATTTTATAATTGTACGAGGAGTAATCAGAAAGTAAGCTTACAAAGCCTGCATTGAAACGTTTATATATTATTTCATACAATAATACAGCCAACAGATAGTACATACATTAGCTTATTTTTCGATATAGCCTCAATATCGGTTGCGTCATTTATCGCATTGTGGGATGAGTTTCAAGATTACCTTCTGGTAAAAATCCTATCCTTCATATTCAGCCACGTTTTCTCTAAGTGTTCACCTCTTCGTCTACAGAATATCTGTACGCAATCTGGCGAACGCTTCCAAACGACATTCCCAATTCTGCCATCAGATGCCATAACCATTGGCCACTGGTTACTACGTTGGTACCAAAATGTTTACCATTTTCTTAGGTAATGATCAACACCAATATCATCTCTCTATGACTTACAGTTCCCGAGATATTGCCCCAAAAAGTTCCGATTTCGGGAGCTTTAGATCCTTATCTCGGGAACCGTAAGTCATAGAGAGATCATATATATGTTGATCAATACCTACATTTTAGCACCAAATAGTAACCTGTGGCCACTGGCCAACTGGTCACCGTTTCCCAGATATTGGCAAAAAAGTTCGGATTTCGGTAAACTTAAGGAGCCATATCTCGTAAACCGTAAGTGATAGAGAGATGATATTTTGAAATTTTTTCAATTTTAAGCGTGTGACTTCGTAAAACAAGATATCGGAGAACGTTTTAACAGAACTATTAAACAAAACATGTGAAAAAATTTTAGTATTCAATTAAATTATAAATGTATATATATATATATATATATATATATATATATATATATATATATATATATATATATATATATATATAGATAGATAGATAGATATATATATATATTGAGTATAATAATAAAGTACATAGAACAATTGGTCTGTAGAAGTTAATAAGAAAAAATATTTCTTTTTAGTTCATTCTGGCAATGCTCTTGGAGACTCACGACTTTTTTCTTCGGGGCCGGGGGGTTACTTGAAAAGTGCAGCCAGAAAAACGGAACGACGTGTTCAATTGTGTCTTCACCAGCAGAGTAGAGACTTTCAGCATTTTGTGCAGACCTTACAGAATTCCTACAAATACTCCTCATTTTGTCTACAGAAATTAGTTGTTGCGTCATTTACTATGTTCTTTAAATTAATCAATAATTTTATTAGTTTATATAAATTATCTGCAGTTATACAATAAATGTCAAATCAATGTTAAATAATGTGAATCAATATGAAAGAAGACAGCTACATTTCACACACCAATCTTAAAATTTCTTTCAGCAGTAATTTAAATAAAGTAAAATTACAAATCACAAATAAAATACTAAAGGGTTTGTTTTTTCTGTCCTGACAGGAGTTTCTGAAACTGGTGAAAGGGCGAATAGAACACGAAGACAGTTACCACTAGAACCTGTAAGTATAAACTTAATCCAATATAATTGTATAATGATGATATATCAACATCTGTATAAGTGAAAAATGTTTTACTTGTGCAAAATTAAGATCTCTTTAAGTAATGTTTTTTTTTATTGCGTTCAAAGAAGTCTCTTACAAATCAGAGTACAAACATTCTCTATTATGTGTGTTGCTGATATCTACTCCTATCCACAGACCTTCCTCTTAACATATTCAACAACGCTATTGCATAAAAGACTATCGAATGCAAAATGCTATTAAGATATTTTGTAACTGATACCATCTCGGTTTAGTGTATATAAGTTAAACTGAAACTGAAGATAGATAGTTGCACAAAGACATATAAACTTAGAAAAGGAAGTCAAAGAAATATATTAAGTTACATTGTGTTTGAATCCAGAAACAATCTAATTCAGGCGTGTAATGTAAATATGTTATTTTCATGAATGATGCATCCCTGCTGCACATTAAAAAATAATTTTAGGAATTACGAATTAAAGCGTTTAATAATTTAAATTATGTTCTCTTATATACAGTATACAGTAATTTTAATAATATTTTTGTCATTTTAAATCATTTCAGAATAAGTATTGATCACATCACTAAACTTATGAATTAAATCTAGTTGTTTGTACTGAGTTTAAAAGCTGGTTCTTATACTTTACTTTCACTTTAAACAATTAGCTATTCGTAAATTCACGTTTAGGCTATTGCTAGGCAACACAGTTACATTTATTCAAACGATGTTTTAAAAATAGACACACTGAAGTGAATTATGTTTGTTCTATGTTTATATTCTACATAATGAAAGTCTGATTATTCTATATTCACAATTATTTTCCTTTGTATTTCAGTGTGGTTCTAAGTGTGTGCTGGAGAGAATGGATATGGTAAGTAGAATTTTACCATAAATTAGAAATTAATCTCCAATTTATACGCATGTTCTTTTAAAGATACCCTCGTGGTTGGCTATGTAGTAATTTCTGAGATGTAATATATAAAGCAAAAGTATTCTAATAATAATTAGTATTCTACCATTACTGGTTAATGACTTAACGGCAAATTTAAAAGCCCCCATGCACTACAATCCTCAGCTAATTTCTACGTTTTAACATAGGTCAAAATGTTCAAGTATCGGTTTACATATCATATAGAAATATCATCATGAAATATAAACTTGTGATGTTAACATCTACATTTGAAGGCGTAGCTTTTACTATAAGACAAGCTCTTATTCATTAAACAACTACAAAATATCAATAGCTTGCATATGCTGGGATTCTCTCAGCGTACAAGTTTTTCTTTCGAAGACATACTGAAATGCCCCAGATACTATTTTAAATGTCAGATTTTTACATCAGTATTTAACTAGAAAAAATCCTCAATCATTAATTTCATTTCGTTAAATCACATGTAAGGATTAACGATAATTCCATTGTAGACTTCGCTACTTTAGTATCTTGATCCAATGGTCAAATCTACCTAATCAAGATCCCGTAACACAATTATAAAAGAGAAATTTGAACAGAATCTTCTGCATTATAAAAAGAAATATACTCAAGCAGGTAAATTATACTGGTTAGTAACTGCAAAACAGGAGGGATATTATTTTTGAGAATCTAGTATAGTTTTTCTCCTTTTCAGTTTTAAGAAGACAATTAAAATATATTGCAAAAACAACTTTGATTTTCCAGAGCATTTAATCAATAGAAATATGAGTATACCTATGTGCAGATGTAGTTCATTTCTATTAAGTATGTTTAATTTCCTATCAGAAACACAAACCGATATGAAATAAAACCTCCTTAATGTCATGTTGAGAAGAGAGCAGTTTACATAAATTATCCTCATCGTTTACTCAACATTTGATGAATTTTACTAACAAAGTGTTAACATAAGTATGCTGCATAACTTAATCCTGGTCACTGTTACTAGTATTAATGGAATTGAGTTGAGTTGATTTTTAGTTTAGCGTCCCTTTCAGCAGCGAGGCTATATGAGACGTGGACCTACTGATTAACGTGGAATCCGAACCACATGAGCTCCCGCCGGGCATTAATGGAATTAATAACAATATAAAAATGCGTAATAATATTATATAAATGCTGTTGGGAAGTAAACTTTAAGTATATATATGGGTAACTGGACATGGAGTCCAGATCATATGATAAGGAAGTTGGAAAACGTTGCTATGCAGTTTTAGTCTGTGATGCGATTATATTATGTTGTTTATTAGTTACATTGTTGATAATTGCTTTTGGGTAATATCGATATAGAGATTTCTAGTATAATAAAGGTAGTTTAAGAGTATATCTATCTTTAATGAGAGTAGAGTTTTGATGTGTGAATTTAATATTTAATAAACACAAGTATAGTAATAAGTTTAAAACTGTCAAGTTATTGTAATAAGCATTGATTTGGGGACACAATGGCTCTCAATGGTAGAGCATTCCTTCAAGGGCTGAGTGGCTTGATCTCCAATTAGCTTAGGTTACGTTACAGATTTCATACCATTTCATAACTATAGAATCGGCTGTTCGATGTTTTGAATAGCACTAATGGACCTAGCTTACTTCTGTTCTTCGTATCAACATAATGAATGTTTTAGTTTACTTAATACCTCACTTCATTTTATTTTCAGATCCGTTCTTCTGGCCTACCAGATGTAGACAAATACGAGTCAATGCTCAAAGAAAAGTCTGGTCCTGAATGGTCAAGTGCAATAAGCAGATCAAACGTAAAATGCAATGTTCGTTTGTCGTTTTGGATCCAATACTACCGTAAGTATAGTTTTCACCTTTGTCAATGCATTCCTCCTAAAATTGCATATTTAAATGACTAGACCACATAGCTTTTTATACATTGTGTTTAAAAAGCATCTGCGAAGTGCGTTAGGCAAAGAGAACACTCCACTACAGTAAATGTTGAAAATTATTTATCTTAGCTTGAAGGCAGAGGTCAATCCTCTACACAGTTTTGGGAATACTCGAAGTAAAGATTGGTGATCGATAAATTGTATGTACCTTACATGTGACAGCGTTCCTCAGTACATAAATAGTTTTAGATCGATTCCGATACTATTCAATGAACAGTCTTAAATCGCTTCTCAATGAATAGTATTTCACATGTTCTCTATACTTGCAACCCGCACGAAACATGTGTTCAACTGGCAAACACTTCTTCCTCCATTCTAAACATTGTAATACACACCTGTATTACTCGATATTCAACAGACCTCTGACTGGCTTGTGAGCACAACAACTGTTGAGCACAATGAGCATAACTTGTGAGCACAATGTAAAACAAACTGTCTTAACTATGCAATATACGTTTCTATAGAGTTGGAAGTTAAAGTTAGCTTTGTTCGTATCTGGTTGGACATTTGGACAATATAAGATATGCATACACACGAAGAAAAGTGAATTTTCAATCCTTTTCTCACAATAACAACTGCCTACATCCACTGCGGAATAGCTTCTTGAACGCATTGTAAAAAGCTATGTTTGACGGTAAGAATAAAATATATTCCATGCAGCACTCTTAAGATTTCAGAATTGGTACACAAGTTTCATACAGATTACAGAATTGCATCGTAAATTATCTTTCTTTTTGTGTGTATATAAGTTACTCGTCATCATACGAAGTTCATAAAAAACTTTTAATGATCAACTTTCATATATTGCATTCGAGAACATTATTTTTCTTGTAATTACTGGAAAATATACTCTGCAGAATTTGTATCTCGTTTTCTTAATATTGTGCTTGAATTGATTAATATATGAGAAACTTGATCATTTTCAAAAAGTAAAAGAACAATGTATAGATTTCAATTTTCAATAGCATTTCGACCTCGTGTATAGAAGGGATACCAATCGATGAACATTTAAAAGTGCTATTGAGTTATAAAGTAATTGCAAAAAAGTTCAAAATGTTACGAATAGGATTAGTTTCTTTAATCCGTTACAAATGTAATACCATATTTTTTGGCTAATACTAATTCCATAAACAATACATAGTTTTAGTATCAGAAATCAATTATTAACACTGAGAATCTTCATGTTATTAAACCTTGCATTTAAATTAATAATTACACAACTCAAGCCAATAAGCTCGAAGACTGGGTGCTTTCAAAGTTCATACCTGGAACCGCGTTCCTGTTATGCGTATTGATTTTCGAAGTGATATTCTTGGCCTATAATGCAATACATCCAGCGCTCAAACATTTTCTGGAATTTATGGGCTACAATAGCAACTCCATCGCTGTGGCGATAGCTTTCCCAAACAACCGGAAATGATTTCCATGCAGCTGTCCTAAAGGAACAAATCACAGGGACAAGGTCGGAGAGATATGCAAAATGCATCAGGGCCATAGTTCCTAGTTTCGTAAGCTCAGATTGCACAAGAACAGAGAGATGCATGGAGCATTATCGTGAAGAAAAAAGTTGATGGCTGTTCCTTCAAAGATGATGGAATTTTAACTGATGGATTTACGCAGACGATACAGAAAGTCATTCCTTGGTAATTAACCCAAGGAATAAATTCTTCTTGTATGATTCCGCTGGAATCGAGAAAATTTTGTAACCTGACTTTGCATTTGAATCGGTCCTGCTATGATTCTTTCTTTTTTCTTGTTTGGTTTTGTTTGGGCATTTGGTCAACTTCCAGGTTGCAGATTGACACTTCAAGTGTGGCTCGTACAGAAGGAACCATGACTGAACACCGTGATAATTTGATTTAGAAATGTTAGATCATTGTCAATATTGCCAGATAGCTCCCCGCAAATGATCCTGTATATCTTCCGATAGTCTTCTCTTGGCGTGTGAGGAAACCATGTTATGTGCAAGTGCTCTGCCAAAATTGCCTGACAGCTGATATTTCTGATCAATTGTACGGGAATTACTTTCACGGACAACCTGTTGTACTTGTCGGATATGTTCCTAGTTCTTCTGACACCGGACGTAGTGAACAATTAGTACCTATTGAAGAGTAAAAGACCAATACCATTCACAGCTTCATCCCATTACATCTAACAGAATATCCATAGAGTTTCCGTTTATAAATGCATTCATTTCTTCTTTTTTGTTACTATTTTTTTTTCGGCTTCACTTTGCGGCTAATATGTTGCCACGCCACATAGCCGTCAGTATAACGCTGCACCGAATAATGAAGATTTTATTAGCCATCATACCTGATACAGAACAGTATTGAGATTCCTTATCACAGTAAAAGCTTGAAATTTTGAATAGTAGACGTAGCTGGAGTCATATTTATTGACTTTACTGGTAAATATAAATTTTATAATAAACTATAATAAAAGTACTGGATTTGACTGATTGTGTATTTTTTCCATATTTAGAATTCTTTTATGGAGGACTTGATGAGGAAACTCTTTGCATTCTTTCAAGAACCTATGTCAGATGTATGAAGAATCAAATGAAAAGGGTAAGTTCTTATGCAATAATTTTTGTTTAATTGAATTTTGAAAATTTTGTTCATACGAGTATTATCCATCTGCATTATTGAACACTCAGAAATAATTCCGATTTCAAAATCATTCAAAGTTTCTATATACACAAAGATTTTTAAAAAGAAAATTTGTTAATTTTTCAATTTTTCAAACACTATTGCTTTGAATTCGAAAATACGTACGTACCATTATTAAATTTCACTTCAACTCTTTAGAAAGAAATACAAGTTGCACTAAAAAGTAAACAGTAACAGAAATAGTATTAAAAAGTTAAAAAAAATTTAAAAAGATTTAAAACCACTATTTGGTACTTTATCAATTATAAATAAATTTAATACTATTGCAATTTGCTCCACTAAGCAGTAGATTTGTTATCACGATCAATAAGCCATGGATCAAATAATAATTGTTAATGAAACTTAAATTGCGTAAGACTTACTTTCATTACTTATAACAGACTTCCATTACAAGTTCACATTAACTCATTACCTAACTTCATATATTTCAGAACTGTCCACAAGAACATATCGTCATGAGTAAGTAGAATAATTTGATTTATTAATTAATAGTTATACAAAGAAAGTTTAGAAATTAATCTTTATTTCAATGAAAAAAAGATAAAAATTGAGGGTTTTAGCCTAATGTCTTATAGGTGTAAGCCTGACTAATGAATAATCCATTTACTAACATGTAAGATACTAATATTCGTTACTAAAAAGTGGGTAGAATAGTTTATATCGTTGTTGTTCGCTCATCTAAAGCAGATTTGATTTGTTTGCAATTATTCACATCCAACATTTGGAATGTTGGCAATATTTTTGCTAAATATTTGAAATCTTTTCGTCCTGTACTTAGTGAAATGCTATTTTTAGTAGTGTGATATTTTAAATATATATAAAAAATAATAATTTACGTTTGGTAAATTTTCAGTAGTTACATTTTAACTATTGCGCAACCCTCTGAGCTCCGGCCTGGAATTTGATGTATGAATAAATGCTTTTTTATATTTAGTTTCTACAAACCCATAAATTAATGATTAGGATTTAATAAGGGTGTCAACAGCGAGGCCATTTGTGTCCGTTACGATAAAGCCAATGACCGACACATAGTGTACATTAAACGTTCAAAATAATTTTCTGTAGAAAATGTAGTTGAAATTCATATATAAGTACTACAAAATAAGATATTAAGCAGAAAAATTTATAAACATGAAGTCACATGACGAGAACAGAACAAAATATATGATAAGAAAATAATAATAAAAAAGTAACACGTAATACGAAAAAGTTAACAAGAAGAGATTTTAGAGTACGTTAGATATTTCAATTTCACGTACAAATTAAGATCACATCAGTAAAGTCCATAGTATCTTCCAAAACCTAACTGAGACTGTAAGGTATTTATAAAAGTTCTTTGGCGTCTGAGTATACAATAAAAGAAACTTACTTAACTCGATCAAAAATATTGCCAATCATTTACTAAAATTAAAAACTACAACTACCGTGTTACTCTTTAATTTATAGCACAGTAATTGATAATGTACTTTTAACATTATCACACTAAAAGCCGATAAACTCGGGAATTATACCAAACATATAAGGATATAATGCTTGTTTTAAAATAAGTACTACAGAAGTATTTTAAGCGTAATTTTGAAACGTTTTAAATTTCGATGCATCTTTGCATGCATAAATTCAGTGTTTATATACTATGCTCTCGCTAATTTGTCTTATTTGCACGAATTGGTGCCTAATTAGCGAAAGTATCAAGTTATTGAGAATGGGTAAAACTATTGTGTTTTAGCTACTTAATGATATATTTAGCAACACAATTTCAATACATGTAATCAATATACCAAACAGTATACCAAATTTTGAATTTTTTTACGCTCCATGGACACCGAAACATGTCAAGAAAGTTTTGGCTTTTGTATTATCGAATTTGCTTTTTTATTATTATTATTTTGATGTCTTAGTAGTAGCACGTTCTATGATATAATATGGCTTTCTAAGAAGATGAGAAGTTTCTTTTAAACTTATTCAACAGTTCCAATATCTTGTCCACATCTAGCGTTACTTGTCCATAATCGATACAATGGCTGAATTCACCAATTCGAAATAATCACTTTTGTATAGTTCAAAATTTAAACTACGAATCTAAAATTTCGCAATATTACTGTGAGACTCGTAATGGTCATGATTACCGAAAATTAACCACGATTAGCCGTAATCAGCGCTTTAATTTGGTGAATGTTGAAAATTGAATTTCTATTACCAGATTTAACCGGTGAGTACCATAATCACAAAATCTCTGTTGGTATTATCAAGAGAAAGTTGCACGATGTCCGTACAAAACATGTGTGTATTTGTTTGAAATGAAGAAGTATAGAATATTAAAATGTTGTTTTATGAATTTATTTTCATGACATAATTTAAGAAATTAATTAACTTCATATTATATAAAATAGAGGTAAAAGAAATCCCTTATATTTTAATTAATAGATGAGCTGGAGAAGGTGATTCACAGGAACGTTCGGTTTTGAAACACAACAGTTGTGCTCTAATTCGCAATCAATAATACCTCTCCAATACCTCCAAGCGTAGTGGGAGTTCTTTACTGGGTCATCACCACTTCATAAAGAAAGAAATCATTTAAGAAACACGACGAAAAATTAAATTTTCGCCCTGTTTTTCTTTCGTTTTATTTCCTTCCTTTTCCTTCTTTTCTCTTCTTATTTTTCTTCTTTCTTTTTGTGCGAGTGCTCGAGTTGGTGCCCCTGTTTATTCAATGAAAACATTGAAAACGCTTTTTTTTTTTTTTTATTTTACTGTATATTGTTTCAGCAAACATTTTCATTAGGTTGTCATATTACACATATCATAGGTTATCGTACCACAAGCTTAATTATCATGCGATACATATTTCCTTTTGCTTTTTGCAGTTGGTCAATGCAGAAGGAACCGACATGATCATGAGGTGAATGGCCACAATATTCCAGAATCTACAGTTGGAAGCAAATAAGAAGATGGAACAGATTGGCTGCTAGCACAGAAAGTATGTTAGAATGATTTGTGGTGCATCCAGTTTACTATTTAGCAGCATACTACTGTCATTGCTAAATAGCTTGAAAGCATTTTATTGTCAAGTGAACTTTTTTGTCACTTTTGAATAGTTCATGTAGGCTAAATTGGTTTTCCGTTTCATGCAATATAGTTCATGGTGGGAGTTATGATTGTTTGCTAATAGTAACAGGGTTCCGAAGCTTATGGAAACCTATCGAACTGAATTATTATGTTTGCGAAGGCAATAGACAATATCAGAGTACCTCTTTACCTAAACATGTATAATAAGTATAGGAATTTTAACTAGAATTCTGATCTTAAAATATTTCGTAAATTTCTGATATTTGAATGTAGTGATTTTTTAATATATTTTTCTAAAAATCAACATTTTAGGATACAATGTTCTGTTCTGAAAATATAATTTAATATTTCGATCCATTGCATTTAAAATGTGAAACTGATGCAATAAAGGAAATGTATATACCTTAAATTCTATTGTATCAATTTGTTTTTTGGTTATTAAATAAACATAAGAAACTATATTATGTTCCAATTATTACACCTGGTTCCTCGATTAGACAAAGTGACATTCAATTTGTCGGATATTAACAAAAGTATTATTATGATCATATATTTCAAGAAAGTACTTCGAGGTTTATATTATTTCTTTGTAATTTATAGCTGCATGTCTTACGGTTATCCCTCAAAGATGAAGAAAATAATGATAAATAATTTCCTTTTAATAAAGTATTTGAATACGCCATAAACAACGTCTTTAATTCTACATTGTCTAAGGAACACTGTTTTCTTGCTAACAGATAAGGGAAGAAGGAAACAAAACATTTCAGTTTTTTTTTTTTTTTTTTGTGTGTAAGGGGTGTGTGTGTGTGTGTGTGTGTGTTGGATCGTTGCTTCTATTTGTGGTTGGACGTTCCACAACAGAGGGAGAGCGAGAGAGAGAGAGAGAGAGAGAGGAAAAAATACGCGTTATCTATTTATTGTAAGACCACATACATTTGAAACCCGTAACATAGAAATGCTAGAAAGCATTTTCCTATTTACAGACAAAATCATTGTCAATGTTTTACAACCTTGTAAACGAAGCCAAGTACAATACCCGTTGTTAAGCTTATTGTTTGCAGAGCCGGCTCTACCATAGGTGCAACACGTGCATTTGCACGGGGCAGCAAATTTCAAGGGGCGGAAAATTCTGTTTTAGTCATATTATTTAAAATAAATATTTCTTGTTGGAAACAGATTTTATGATAATGGTAGATAAATGTATTAAGTTGACCTTCTATTTGATTACTACATTCATAAATCATGTTTAAGTCGCATTAGTTTAAGGCCACATGAACAGTGCTAAAGCAAATGGCCAAAGAAATTTCAGCATGAATTTCTTGGTCGTTGTCAAATATAAGAACTCAATTCTCGAACAGTAACACTTGTTCCATTTAGTTAGCTACCACAGTTTTAATGAGAAAATTAGTCTTGTCTTTATCACAAACAAGTTCTTTATCATTGAAGGTGGAAACACGTTTTTTTTTAAAAATAAATAAATAAATCAGATTTGGGGGAAAAGGAAGAAATAAAGGTAAAAGAGCTCGTAGTTGCACTGGAATTGCAAACCAATATATTGAGATTAAAGCTCGATATTAAAGTCCATAATAATAATTACTATCTTTCTACTGTAGGTGTGTGTGCTTTATCTTTCACTAACATACTAGATTATTATTTAAAGAAAAAAACAGACACAACGAGATTGTAGTATTCAGGCTTTTCTGAGTGCGAATGCGCTTCCTCTCACCTTCGTTATTCATAATAGGGTAGCATACTTAGAATCATGGCTTTTAAGATTTGTTCTTTCTGGAGAAAGGAGACGGCAAATGATGTTATTGCACGGGGCAGCAAATTGTCTAGAGCCGGCTCTGGATACAATGGCAGAGAACGGAAGTGTGAAAGACGTTTTAGTTCGAGAAGACTGTAGCGCTGAGCAAATCGCTGAGAGATACTGTATTTCTCCGTGAACTGCTCAGTTTTTGGTGTGGTATCGAGAGACAGGAGAAACTGCGTGTCAACTTGGAAGTGGAAGAAAATGTGTTAATCATCCTCAAGAAGATTGTGAGAACTGCGGTAGGAAGGACATTCAATATTCCCAGATAACTAAGACAAGCAGCAATTTTTCCTATGTCTCACGACGCCGCAAGAAGGCGGCAGAGGGTTGTCAATCTCTTTGCCAAAAGAGTAACATTCAAAAAGTTTCAGTCGGAAGGTCACATTCAACGGCGTCTTGCATTTACTCAAGAAAATGTGAATCGCTGTTTTAGTGACGAGTGCACATTTTCTTCTGAAAATGATATCCGCGCAATTATGTACCGCCATGAAAGAACACAATGTCAAGAAACATGACTCACTATACGTTTGCTACTGAAAATTCTCTGATAAGATATCTGTATTTGCTTGGGGATTAGTGTCTTCTCATGGACTTTTGGTTATTTCATCGTACAGAGATGAGATTCACAGCTACGTAGTATTTACACATCCATCAGGCCATCTGTCCAATGCTTCCTACTGTCAGATGTTCTTTATGAAGATAGAGTAAACCACTTCGAACATAGATCCCCAATTCATATATCTCGATTGGGTAAAGAGTGGCTTTCTGGTAAAGCAAATCTAAATGCCGTAGATTGGCCTCCCATAGATTATGATATGAACTCAATAACCTTCAATCGATATGGGAACGTCTGGTCGGAAATCAAAGGATAATAAAAGATATATAGATTTTATCACCTCCAACTGCACAAGATGGTTTTGTGGAAGTTAGTTGGAAAGGCGTAGGAGGAGTTGAAACAGATCCCAACTATATATGAAGGCTTGTTGGGAGCATGACACGAATCTTAAGCCGAAATTGGGAAGGAAGTTGGTTGCTGGACGTCATATTAAATGGAACAGTAAAACAGCCCCTCTAAGAACTATACTGTAAATTTAAAAATATTCAAAACTGGCATGAATTCGTTCTTCTACATAACGCTAAGTTAAAAATAAATAAATGACTTCAAACAGATTGGATCCACTGAATTTCTGTTTTAAAATCTCGTGCCTTTCCACACATTAATATGCCCTGCAATTATTTAAAAAGGCATATTAAATAGGGCAAATTCAAGTTACAGTAAGTAGCACACAGCGTATGGGAAATTGCCGACAAGTAAAAAATTAACATGAAGAAATGAGGAGAACCTTTCGTATTAAGATTTAATTTGGCATCGAATTCGGAATAATTCGTTTGCGATCAAGTGGGAACAAGATCGTCCCATGAGTAGTGAAAGTGCGGCATTCGCCCCAACTCAAAAGGACAAGAGCCCCGTAGGAGGAAAGAAATAGGCTCTTCAGGAAAAGTAACAAGATTTCTATTTCTAATTAAGGGAACGAGGAGTAAAACCGAACGGCGGGTAATTCCGAACACTGCAATTTGAAGGAACTGGCAACGTTGTGAAGTGGTCTGAAGTGCTCATTTGTTTCTTCACGTGAGAGATTTGTACGAGAAATGGTTAAGTGTGAAGACACTCTGTACCTGTAGAAAGAATTCTCAAAAAACAATTTGACACCTTTGTGTTATAAAGATAAGTAAGTAGTTGTAGCCAAATAGCACAAATAGTATTATGGTGTTGGCAATAATATTTTATGATTGACATTGGTGAATTACTAATGTGTAACATCATATCCATATTGCTCTGCTGTGTTGAGACGGGAAGTGGAATATTCCATTCAAGTACAAAGTGGGGTAAAGATTAACAGAAGGCTCACAACAAGTTCGGATTTCTTTCACTACAAAATGTTGATATTGAGTTCGTGTTTCACGAACGAAATGACGCAATAATTTAAGCAGGGATGTTGACAGTTAGATAGAGGTCTAATTGTTCTGTAAACACAGCGTTAAAATTGCGGCTTCGCATCGGGAAAGGCGGAATGATGGACGTAGAAGAAATATGACGGAAAAAATTACTTAACTTCACACAGCTAAAAGTGGAATCAGTGTGACAAATATAAGGAGTGATGTCACGAGGATTGTAGTGACTTTAACCCAGTGTGATCTGTACCGTGCAGAAATTAGTAGGCGTAGATAAGTCAACAGTGAAGTACGAAGTCTGCACAATTGTAACTCTACTTGGATCTGTGCTGCTAAAATAAATATAATTGGTAGTGGTATCAGAGTAGGGCTACGTGAACTAAAAGGTTCTCGTACTTCGTCTGTTACAAATATTAGTACAGCAGATTTACGAATATTGAAAAAAAAAATAGTGGCAAGCGCTATGCTGTAACCTGTTTTTCATTCATATGTTAAATTCAAATAGGCTTTCGTCAGTCATATTCATATTCATATTTGTCAGTCATATTTATATTTTGTCAGTCTCATACAGTGTCATTGTACAGTGTACGATGTCATTTTCTGTCGTTCGGATTTACCGCACTAGTGGGTAAATTCAAATTTTGATATATCTTCTATAACTGCTCATGTACTCTCTACTATTTAAAATAATGATCGAACATTATATCCGTTTAAAGCACAAGACATTATTCTTTCGTTTACCCTAGAATTTTTTGTCGTGGTTTACGGTCTTCCAGAAAAAGGTCGAAATTCTTAAGTGTTCGGTATTCCCCCTCTCTCCCCTAAATAATAACTAATGATGAACTTTAATGACTGTATACTATTAATTCTGATTGATTGATTGATTGATTCTATTAATTTTTGGAAGTGCTCTCCCAGACAACACAATGCACGTACAGTATCCGTGTAGTACTACCATGAGCAAAATAAATGACGAGTCTCTTTATTTTGAAGTTTTTTGAAAATATCTCCGTTTTCTTTATACGTTCGAAATTTCGAAAGATTTCCCCAGCAGGACAGGTTAATAACAAACCCGTTTTTAATATTTGTGTTAGATATTAGCTTAAAATAAAGAAATTAGAAGCAAAAAACATTAAATCGACAGAAATCTCGAGAATTACCAACTCTGCTAAAGTGGGAAATTTTCAAGAACACGAGGGAATTCTGCATTTCAACACGAAGCAGCGACATCTATGTCATTGAGAGAAATGTGGATTAAATCTACAAACTAAATTTTTAACGAATATTTCTAGTATGTCTTATTATATGCATTATCTCCAAACTCCAAATATATGAATATATGCTAAGTATTAACATAAAGATAGAGCAAATAGTGGAAATTATCTATGGGAAAGGACGAATTGGTAGGACGATCGTAATGAAATATCGTCTTTACCAGAACAGGCTCAGTTCACGTAAAAAAACAAATAGCTCAGTTAGTTAAAGCAACGAGTCTGCGGTAGCTGGCGATCCCCTGGAAGTGTCGTTGTCATTTTTATCACTACACTACGGTTATTTTATTTATTTTTTTTATGTGCGAAAGAATCAAATTGTAACGTATGTGTAAAACTCATGACGATACCAAAAAAAGAAAAAAATGCCGTTGTCGCACTTGCATTAGCGTCCCTAATTTTGTTTGCAAACAGTTTCGTAATTATTTCCCCTGTGCTCACTGCTCACCATATGCTCGCTCGCGCATAACGAATGTTTCCCAGTAAATGTTAATTCTAATTTGGAGAATTTTATAAAGTTTCACAATATTTCTCACTAGATAGTCTTCTATCTACGCGTTTGGATATTTTGATAACAGATGTCCCTATTAAATGTTTAATTTTCCCTAGATGTTTAATTACGGGAAAGTTTTACAATGTATTTGTATTGAATTGAAATTGTTTTGAATTTACTACATAAGGTAAGTAGACCGAAGGAGGAGAACTCAAGTAATTGATATTCTACGTAAAAGCAACCTATTGTAGAATGATGATGCTTCTTACCTTCAGCACATAATCTTTACGTTAGAGAGTCAGACAGAGAAAAATCCTGGTTTTTCCTCCTCTATGACCACCCATCTTAAACCTCTACATATCATTGTTCGTCTCACAAAATTTCGGTGCTCCAAAAACATTCAAATAATAATAATAATAATAATAATAATAATAATAATAATAATAATAATAATAATAATAATAAAAATAATCCTGAATATGCCATCCTTACATAATGTAAGGATATCTTAGTTTCCTAGTTTAAATCTTAAATATCTTAGTTTAAAATGCTTTCTTTAGTACTTATTTGAGCAACCATGTAGGAGGGGGTACGACTTTTTATTTTGCCCCTCTCATTTCAGTACCCTTCCAACAGAAAGTAATTTTTGATAAGGAGGACAGACAAAATGAATAAGAAATATATTTACAGCATCCTCTCCCCTTTCATGATTGGAATATCACGTAATATTTTTTAATCTACGAAAGATGGCCCTGTGCGGTTAGGGGTAGGTAACTAAAAGAATACCTAATATATAGCGCCCCTTGATTGTAATATTACCGCTTCTTTATTTGTACGAGGGAGCCCCTACACAATCAAGGGTGACAAAAAGAATAGGAAGAGTGTCTATTGATTCCAATGGTGGATCCAGCACGAACTCCTGGGGGAGGGGAGGGGAAAGTAAAACATTCTTTTGATGATGTGAAGCTGTCACAAATTACCACTTAACGAAACTAAACAATAGTGGGGGGAACTGGAACCCAGTCAGTTTAAATTGATGTAAAAGTTTAATTTTTGGCTTCATATTAAAGTTTTGGTTTCAAATGAGAATTTCAGTCCAAGTGGTCAATGATCAAATCTCGTGGGGCTCTTCAGTGTAGGCTAATACGGCCCCCTTATGAGAAAAGGCAAAATTATTAACATGTTTATAACTTTCGAATTTTTCGTCTATTTTAAAGAAATATTTTGCTTCGTATTAAAGTGTTGGTTCCAAATGACAAATTCAGTCCGAGTGGACAATGATCAAATCTCCGGGGGGGGCTCTTCAGTATAGGGGGCTACGGCTCCCTTATGGGAAAAGGCAAAAATATGAAAATGCTTATAACTTCCGAATTTTCCGTCTATTTTAAAGAAATTATTGGCTTCATATTAAAGTCTTGGCTTCAAATGACAATTTCAGTCCGTGTGGACAATGATCAAATCTCAGAGGGCTCTTCGGTGTAGGGGTTTCGGCTTCTTTATGGGACAAGAGCTCCTCCGTGGCTAAGCGGTTAGCGTACGCGCCGTTGGCGCGGGAGACCCGGGTTCGATTCCCGGCGGGAGCTCATGTGGTTCGGATTCCACGTTAATCAGTAGGTCCACGTCTCACATCGCCTCGCTGCTGAAAGGGACGCTAAACTGAAATTCAACTCAACTCATTCTTTATGGGACAAGATCCACGTAGTTGATATTGCAAAATTGTTTTAAATATATAAGTGGAAACTTGCACCATTTGGTTAATTTTACCTCTTATGTTTTGCAGATTCATATTCCAAGCAATAGTTACTTCGCAGCGCTAAAAGAAGGCACTTACTAGTTTCATTAAAATGAAATGTCTTTTATGAGAGGAGCAGACGAACGAACAGGCACCCGAACGTTGGTTGAGTCGTACGGTTGAAACTCGTTAAGCTCGCTTCAATTATTATTATTATTATTAATAATAATAATAATAATAATAATAATAATAATAATAATAATAATAATAATAATAATAATAATAATAATAATAATAATAATGCATTGCAGGGACCTTTTGTGCAGGGGGTCCGTGGCTCGATTCCACTTCGTGCCAAGTGAAATTTGAGGTGGACATATACCGTGTGCATGGGTATGTGTTTTCTTGAGATTTTCCATTTTCCTCCCACTTTCTTCATTTCACCATTTCATTCATCATCATTCTCCCTTAGCGTAGGTGCATAATCGTCCAACGTTAAACTAGATATTGCAATTTCAATAATAATAATAATAAAAATTAATTCAACTGAAAGGACTGTAATTTATGTGGACAGCAATTATCATAAATATGCAACCATTATAAAAACAATGCTTTGAGTAGAAAGATAATCCTTTCCAAGTGTTAACGAATGCGCACGAAATAAGACATGTCTCGAGAAAGAGACAAGACGCGCTTTGTGACATCCAAGATAACACGAGGCAAATGTTTTGGACACGAGATAGCTTGTAAAATGTCTCGTCTTGTCTGGAATGTCTCAAAAACAAAAGTCTAAGTTTTAAAATTATTTTTCAAGATCTATTCTCTCACAAAGTAGTTCTCTGCCTTAAAATTAATAACGACATTTGTGATTTAAAAAAAGATAAACAATGCCTATTCGAAAAGAAGCTTCATTAAGGGTGAACCTGAAAGATGTCCACAAACTTCGGGAGGTGATTCGTGACATCAAAAGGAGACAAATGGTCCTCTTGCAGTTTTCGAATTCAGCTTCGTTGTCGAGATACAGGGTTGCCAACTGGTCGTGTTTGAGAAACTCACTGGGAATAAATTCAAGTCCAAGAATAAACTACTACTCATATATTTTTCAGGTCAATTGACTTATACCATGTTGTAAGGTCAAATATTTATTTATGAAGTGTGTACAAAATTCGCCAGAGTCTTTTCTGAGAAAATCGTCGAGAAAAAGTCATCTCCAAGAATAAACTACCCCTCGTAAATTTTTCTAAGAGAAATATCTGATACTGCAATATAGGGTTGTTAATTAAATATTGATTAATGAAAAATAAACACGTCAGGAGTAACCTACCTCTTGTGAATTGTTTCGAACAATGAGTTAAGATATACTTTTGGTTATTAATGAAATGTTTATTTGCGAAATTTGAACAAAATCGCCTGTCGTTCGAGAAAATTGTCGGGGAAATAACCTTGACCCCAAAAATAAACTATCCGCTGTAATTGTTTTTTCATAGAAATGACTTATACTAAAATATAGGGTTATTAATGAAATACTTATTTATGAATTATCAATAAAATTGTCCGAGTAATTTTTGAGAAAATCGTGAGGGAAAAATAACTCCCCGAATAAACTATCTCTTGAGGATTCTTTCAGGATAAGCGAGTTATTCCATATTACTAGGTTTTTAATGAAATATTTATTTCTGAGTACGAACAAAATTGCTTGACTCATTTTTGAGAAAACCGTGGAGGAAAAACACCCCCAAGAGTAAACTACCCCTCGCATATTTTTTTAGGACAAACAAGTTTTGCCATGTTGTTCGGTTATTAACGAAATATTTATTTTTGAAATATGAATAAACTCTTTTGAGTCGTTTTTGAGAAAATCGCACAGACAACACTCCACCAAGAATAAACTACCCCTCGCATTTTTAAGGACAAACGAGCTATGCCATATTGTTCGGTTATTAACGAAATATTTATTTTTGAAATATGAATAAACTCTTTTGAGTCTTTTTTGAAAATCACTGAGAAAAAACTCACCCCCTTATTATAAACTACCCCTTGTAGATTTTTCTCAGATAAATGCCTTATACCACAAAATAGGGTTGCTAATTAAATATTGATTTATAAAAAAAAGAAAACAAGATCGTTAGAGCCAGTTATGAGAAAATATATTTTTTCTATTTTCATCGTACATGAAACTACCCTTGTTTTGGGAGTAGGAGGGAAATAAAAAAAACTATAGGAAATACTATGAAAATCTTAAACCAAAATTTGGTGCAGATAAGTTGAACGGTATGGCCTCTAGGCGAGTGCACAGAAAAGTGTAGCGAGCGGACGGACGAACAGATAGACATGTATCGAAAAATAACTTTTTCGGTGTTAGGGGCTATAATAGTGTAAATTCGACTTCAATATTAGGATAAATTATAATAAAATTTTAAAAGATAATCCCCAAAATTAGGCTAAATTTACAGAAAAGTTGGGGTTTCAGAGGGGGTCCGGACCCCCTGGATCCACCCCTAAATGCGTCCTTGTTTGTCAGTAACATTTCCTCATTTT
Source organism: Thermobia domestica (assembly GCF_964235325.1). Lineage (NCBI taxonomy): Eukaryota > Metazoa > Arthropoda > Insecta > Zygentoma > Lepismatidae > Thermobia > Thermobia domestica. Next base: position 290,390,043 of record NC_137454.1, read on the forward strand.
GAAACCCTCAAAAACTTCGGATAGACTATATAAAGGAAAACGAGTTATTTTCGATGAAATATCACTTCAAGGAGACGCGTCAGTTTTATTGCACATGGTGGTATCCCACGTTCACAATGGCAAGAATTCCTTTCCTGTGATGCTCTGTCATTGTGCTCTATCGAAAGGTTAGGTTTGTAACATATTACTCCTACGAACAAGCATGACTGGCAGATAGGAATACTGAACACAACTCCAGAGAAATGCATGCTGAACTTACGTTTATAGCTACGCTTTGGTGATTTGCCTTCAAGGTCAATCGAGTGGTAATTCAGTTCCGTCTCTGTTCTTAAGCCATGTTCGTATTACTTCGAACAGTTTTGATAATGAAAAGCATGCCTCTTAATATAACAGACTTCTTTCGCGTAAGAAATCGAAACTCAGTTGGTCAGAGCAACTAGTCTGTAAGAATTAGGTTGTTAGTTAGTTAGGAGCCCAGTACGAGTAAGGGTTTTTATTACTATTGTTTTTATCTTTTTATGTGAGGAAAAATCAAATTGTGACATCGCGATAAGCCGTCGAAATTATTTCACTAACCGATCACTTACTGAACATTTCAAACACGTCAAACCAGTGGCATAACATGAAGGTTAACCTCTCCTCCGCAGTCCTTAGTTATGCGTCCGTACTTTCAAGGGCGGACTAAGGGCCGGGCGACTGCCCGGGGCGCCAGAGAAAGAGGGGCACCAAAACGAGCCTCAAAAAGTAAATTTTATAATGTGCTTTCTACTGACGTTTTTGGTTTATATTCTTGTAAAGTAGTGGCAATTATATGATATTTTTCCATTTCACTATGGAAGAAGAGAGTTTCATAGTACTAAGGGGGCTGTATCGAAAAATTGAGAGATGGCATGTAGAATAAAGAGTGCCGGGAATTAAGTATTGTTTGTTTGTTTGCTTGAGTTTAGCGTTCCATGGTTATGCCTTAATGGGCAAGGGAGATGTGGATACTAATTATAGTGGAATCCGAACCACTTTTATCGTTCAACAGTAATCCACCGGGAATTGGACCCGGTACCACAGAAGGCAGGCATGCTTGCCACTAGACCAGGGGGGGTGGAGTTGGTATTGTTTATAGCGGGCCATATTCTTTGTGAAGTTTTCCTAGGTAATGGATTTCTTTTTGAAAATGGGTTTAAAACAGGGGCGTCATTTAGGGAGGGCAGGGAGGGGCATTTGCCCCCCCTGAGTTTGAGATGTATATAGATTTTATCATTAGAATAGTAGTAAATCAGTGAAAAACGCGAAATTTTACTTATATCAAGAGGTCTTGCCCCCCCAAAGCAAAATCTGAAATGACGCTCCTGGTTTAAATTATTAAAAACACTATGATAAAATGTAAAATATAGGCTACTACTAGGGGAAGGGCGCCAGAAAGTCACTTTGCCCGTGTGAAAATTTGGCCTGCTCCGCCCCTGCGTACTTTCTGTATATTCTTTGGCCTTGCAGCTTGTGCGGTCCCCACGCCACATTGTTGCGGGGGCGCTATTTACGCCTACCCTTCGAACGTAATTCATTAACTGTTTAAGAAATTCTACCATCAGCGTGGAAACGGGAATATATTTTTCTAATAGTCCCATAGAACTTTCACTCAGAACGCCAAATGCAATTTTTCAGAGTGGGCTCTGGCTAAGTAGAAGGAAGATCTATTTCCTAAGTAAGTTCCTTTCAGAAAGTTTGCTTTTTCTTTAATGGTGATGTAAATAAACATACTCATCGTTATTAGCTCGACACCAAACCATCCTGGACAAATCCCTCTAGAACAATGATCGGCAAAAGTTATTCTGCCTAATTTTATAAGCGACTCAAGGGTGAAACACTTGTTAACGAAAGCAATGTTGTGTATATACTGCCTTGTTTCTGACAAAATATAAAGTCTTTTGTAATCTTTAGACACTTTTCCTATTCTTTTTGTCACCCTTGGTTGTGTAGGGAAGCCTCGAACAAATAAAGAAGAGGTAATATTACAGTTACGGGCGCTATAAATATATTAGGTATTTCTTTTGTTACCTAACCATAACGGCCTAGGGTCGTCTTCAGTAGAATAAAAAATGCTACGTGATATTACATTCACGAAGGAGGAAAGGATGCTCTAAATATATTTCTTATTCATTTTGTCTGCCCTGCTTCTCAGAAATTATATACCTTCTGTTGGAGGGTGCTGAAAAGAGAGGAGGGGAAATAAAACGTCGTGCCCCCTCATACATTTTAAATTTTGTGACGTGGGTGCTCAAATTATTACTAAAGAAAGCACTTTAAACTAAGATGTCTAAAGTTACAACATTATGTAAGGGTGGCATATTCAGGAATAATAATAATAATAATAATAATAATAATAATAATAATAATAATAATAATAATAATAATAATAATAATAATAAATATGAATGTCTTTGGAGAGCCGAAATTATGTGACACGAATCATTATAGGTAAAACTTTAAGATGAGTGGTCATAGGGGAGGAAAAACAGGATTTTTCTCTCTCTGACTCTCTAACGTTAAGATTATGTGCTGAAGATAAGAAGCATCATCATTCTACAATAGGTTGCTTTTACGTAGAATATCTATTACTTGAGCTCTCCTCCTTCGGGCAACTTTGCTTATGTAGTAAATTCAAAACAATTTCAATTTAAGACAAATATTTATAGAGAAAATTAAACATTTAATAGGGAAATCTGTTATCAAAATATCCAAACACGTAGATAGAAGACTATATAGTGAGAAACATTGTGAAACTATAAAATTCTCCAAATTAGAATTAACATTTACTGGAAAACATTCGTTATGCATCAGTGAGCACAGGGGAAATTATTACGAATCTGTTTGCAAACAAAAATTAGAGACACTAATGCAAATGCGACATTTTCTCTTTTTTTTTTTTTTTTTGGTATCGTCATGAGTTTTACACATATGTTACAATTTGATTCTTTCCCAAATAAAAAATAAATAAAATAACCTTAGATATAAAAATGACAAAATTACTTCCACGGAATTCGAACCGTCTACCATCGGTATACAAACTCATATCTAACTGAGCTATTTGCTTTCTTACGTAAGCTGAACCTGTTCTACAGTAAAGACGATTTTTCATTACGATTGGGCTAACAATTCGTCTTTTTCCATAGGTAATTTCCACTAGTTGCACTATCTTTACGTTAATACTTAGCATAGATTCATATATTTGGAGTTTGCTGATAATGCATATAATAAGACATACTAGAAATATTTCGTTAAAATTTTCGTTTGTAGATCTAATCCACGCTTCTCTCAATGACATAGATGTCGCTGCTTCGTGTTGAACTGCAGAATTCCCTCGCGTTCCTGAAAATTTCCCACTTTAGCAGAGTTGGTAATTCTCGAGATTTCTGTCGATTTAATGTTTTTTGCTTCTAATTTCTTTATTTTAAGCTAATATCTAACACAAATATTAAAAACGGGTTTGTTATTAACCTCTCCTGCTGGGGAAACCTTCCTAAATTTCGAACATATAAAGAAAACGGAGATATTTTCAAAAAACTTCAAAATAAAGAGACGCGTCATTTATTTTGCTCATAGTAGTACATGTACAATTGCACGGATGCAACATGTGCATCATCTGTATAAATGCACGCCTGTACATGTGATGCACATATACATGCCAGGTCCTATTCAAAATCTTCACGTGCACAGAACATGTGCAATGCACACGTACACGTCCTGCACAAGTGATTTACACCTACCGTGCAGGTGATTTACATGTAGGACAGCGGTGATTTACACGTAGCACACATGTGATTTATATGTAGCACACAGGTGATTTATACGCAGTAACCAGGTGATTTACATGTAGGACAGAGATGATTTACACGTAACACATAGGTGATTTACACGCAGTACGCAGGTGATTTACATGTAGGACAGAGATGATTTACACGTAACACACAGGTGATTTACACGCAGTACCCAGATGATTTACATGTACGATAGAGATGATTTGAAGCAGTACCCAGATGACTTACATGTAGTGCACAGGTGATTTCCTCGTAGTACAGAGGTGATTAAAAGCAAATTCGAGATGCAACGAAAAAAGGGAGTTTATATATTTGGTGTCTTACGTTGTAACACCATCTATAACTGCAATTTTTTTTGCTAGCCAAGGCTAGCTACCCGCCCGAGGGTTACGCCCTCCATGGGGAAAGAGAAGTTTGGGAATTGGGAGGAAAGGACTGGGAGATGGTCTAAGGGAATTTTCATTATTTTATTATCACTTTATTTCATAAAATTTATTATTATTCAGCAAGTGGATATTGCTATCTTTGCGATAGCAATCATGAGGTAGGGGAATGTCGGTATTGCATGATTGATTGTAAGATTGGACAATACTTTCTATATGGGAGAAGAGAAGAATGAGATGACTATGAGATGAGAAGCACTAGACAACACAACACGAGGGTGATTGTTAGAGGACAGATGCAAGTTAATCTTCTCTCTTGGGGGCTACTCCAAGCATTGATGAGAGACAATGGGAAGCCCTGTTAGTAACAGAGGACTACTGTGCTGAATATGACGGTGTGATATGAGGTGGAGGATGGTCTATGAGAAAAGTACGAGTCAGTGGAAGATCAGGGTGGTCGGGTGGTAGAGAGTAATGATACAGTGTGAAAAGGAGGGAAAGAGGAGAATGTGTGATGGGATGTGGAAGATCGAAGTTGGTATGAGCGTTGATAGTATCTCGGAGAAGCGGGTGATGAAGAGTGAGACGTGTCTGAAATTACTTAAGGCGAAGTTGTTCGAGATGCAATAAGATGTGAGGAAAAGGCATTCGGTCGTATAGAATCTGAGTATAACTGCAAAGTTTTTTTTTTTTTTTTTTTTTTGAGAGGAAGATTTTAAGTTGAGCAAGGAATGGGTTTTCTTATAGGATTTTTTTTGGTGTAGTATTTATTTATTTGTAGGGCAAAATTCATTCCATTGGTATTAATCATCAATTAGTTGCATATGGAACTGCCGCTAGAGGGTTACGCCCTCTCTCTCGGCATGTGATGTGCTGTAAACAAGTGCAAACATAAATAATATTAGTTGTACAATGTGATATAAAGAAAACTATACGTGCGAAATGAAACAAGTACTACCAAAAGTGCTTAATAGAACAATATGCATGAACACACATAATAAACATTAAGATACTGAGCATTGCGAAAGATATAACATGAGAAAGTTATAAACAAGGAATCAGCGAGAAAAATAATGAAAAGATAAACTGAAAGGATATATAATATTTTATGTTGAATATAATGAGAATTTTTATAAATATATTAGCATGATTGATGAGATGAAAGTGCATTATACGCCACAACACAATGAAATGGTTAATATAAACGAATGCATGTTAGGCTTCTGTCTTGGGGCGGCTCAAGACTGATGTAGACATGGGGAGCCCAGATTATTGTTGAGGAAGAACTGTGCAGCTATGGAAAAAGATGAGGGATGACTTCATGAATGATTTGACGTTGAAAGAATCTGCGATGAAAGTGATCCATAGGAAGGTTGTTTACGTGAAGTGTGATCAAGATACTTAACGGTGTATGACAATATTTGAAAGTGGAATCCTGCTCTGAGTCTATGAATAATGTGTCCAGAAAGATATGTTTATGAGATTCTAGGCATTTGGCTATGTATCGTTTACGTAAGAGTGAGATATGTTCTACAAGTGGTGGAAAGTCTATTCGATTGTATAGTTCTCGGTTAGAATATGGTAATTTGATGCGGTATGCTAAGCGCACTGCATGGCGCTCCATAATTTCGAGCCTATTATAGAATCTAGACTGTGCTGGGGACCAAGCAATATGTCCGAATGTAAGTATGCTACGCATGAACGCTTTATAAGTGTTAATAAGCAGCCTTGAATTTAGCCCCCAATGCTGTCCTACGAGCCTGCGAAGCAATTGTAGCCTGTTTTTTGCTTTAAGCACAAGTTTCTGGAAATGGGCCGTCCATTGTAGTTTGTTATCGTATGTTATTCCTAAATACGTCACTGAGTTAGTCGGTTTTAATCGGTGTGTTCCAACAGTGATATCAAGCAGGTTAGGGTTGCGGTGAACTTTACTGCGGCATTTAGGTGGTATGATGACAAGTGTTTGAGTTTTCTCCTCATTTACAGTAAGTTTCCATTTCGTACACCACGCAAGAAATTGATTAACTGTGAGTTGTAAGCTTCTATTAATCTGTTGTATAGTTCTTTCAAGAGTTAGAAAAGCAGTATCATCAGCATATTGGAATAAATAAGTTGGAGGAGCAGGTACTGGTACGTCTGATGCGTACAAAATGTATAGAAGAGGAGACAAGCTGGACCCTTGAGGTACTCCTGTGTATGGAAAGATGGGATGGGAGATGGTATTGTTGATACATACATATGCGATTCGATTCAGTATGAATGAGAAAATTACTCTAACATATGTCAGTGGTAGTCCAAATTTAAGCAATTTGTAAAATAGACCGTAATGCCAAATTCGATCAAATGCTTTCTCTAGATCCATTAAAATTAAACAAGATGGGAGCGATCTATTATATTGGTTAACGAGAGTGGTCGTCAAACGAAGCAACTGGTCATTAATACTGTATGATGGTCGGAAACCGGTCTGGAAAATTGGAAGGAGTTGACGATCATGCAGATATTGATGTAAGCGTTTTACAAGAATTTTTTCCAATACTTTCCCCAGTGTCGCAGTCAGCTGTATTGGCCTATACGAATTGACAGAATGTGGTGGCTTGTTCGGTTTTAGAAACATACAAACTTTAGAGACTTTCCATTCAACTGGGTAATATCCCGTACGGAGAATAAAAGTATAAATAGCTGCGAGAAGAATAAAAAACTTTACTGAGCATTCTTTGATAAGTCGGTAGGATATTTTATCAAAACCAGGCGCTGTGTTGCGTTTTCCTTTGATACTAGTCTGTATTTCGTCATGGGTGATAGAAAATGTTAACGGTTGATTCTCATCTAAGGTGTGAGTAGTTGATGGCTGTAATAATTGAGCGATGGTAGTTTCTGAGAATCTGGGACTATCGTCATGTTGACCGACGGGCGGAGTGAACACAGTTTGTAAATGAGAGGCAAATGCGTCGGCTTTATCCTGATCTGAATGCAAAGGATCATTGTTTCGGAACAGTGGATATCTTGTTGTTGTTTGCTGTCCGGTCAACTGATGAAACTTTTTCCAATATCGTGTGGGATGAGTTTCTTCATTCAACTGACTGCATGTTTTGTGCCACGTCAAGCGTTTATGGGCGACAATATAATTGTGCACAGTTCTTTGCCATCTACGTGCCTGTGTTAGATATTCAGGATTATGAGTGCGCTCATATTGTCTATAATAATGCCGAGATTTTCTTACTAAGTGCAAATATTGCGGAGGCAAAACAGGCTGATATGTTTTACCGTGATAAGTGGGAATGTTGTCATGTGCGCTAGTAGCAATGACCTGCGTGAGTGTGCTTATGGTTGTGTTTAGACTCTCCTCTGTACCCGGTGGTAGTACAGTTTCTAAGGCAGCGTCAATATCCGAGCGATATTTATGTCAGTTAGTTTTGTCATACAAATATATGGTACGTTCGGCTGCTGTCGGAGAAACATTTTTACGTACATCGTTGACCGTGATTTTCACCGGTAAATGGTCGCTACCTATGCAATCCAAGACTTCGATATGACACCTGTCTATGAGTGAAGTGGTAGAAAGAACAACATCCGGTGTCGTTTGGCTACTTGGTCTGGTGTGCTTCGGAAGGAGATGTATGTGACCATGTAAGGAAAGTGCTATATGGTCTGCAAACTGAGTCTTTTCCCTCTCGGAACGGCTATGGATATTGATGTCTGCCAGTATCAGAAGATGCTTGTATGTTTGAAACAAATGTGTGAAATACTCGAGTGGTATCACGTGTCCGGGACGTACATATATTGTTGCTATCGTAATTGCTATGTTAGGTAGATAGATAGTTGCTGTAAGATTTTCAGGAAGCCGGTAGGGAAGCCGAGTCTGATGCTGTCGGTAAGATAATTTATTATTTATGCCAATTGCCACTCCACCTTGCGCTCGTACATTATCTTGTGAAAAGTCATAGCGCATGAGTTGATACCGTGGAAATCATGATGGCATTGTTGGTTTTAAAGCAGTTTCATTCAATGCGAAAACATCAATATTTTCTTCTAAGAGCAGGTGTTCAAAAAGAGCTTTATGTTGCGGCAATGACCGTATGTTCATAAATAAGAAAGCCAAACCCATGATAATATAGTAAGCTATTGGCTTAGACAGCAGTTTCTCTCGGAGATATGTGAAAGTGTACATAATTCCCTGAATATGTGGCATACAGATTGATATGGAAAATGCTCGTGGCGGCAGCAATGACATGTTCAAGAATGAACTGTCTTTGAAAAGGAAAAATATTTTGTAGAACAAGCGTGAAATATCGAAGAAAATTTTCAACTGTAAGACCGGAAGTGATTGATTGGTCGGCTTGAACTGGTGGATCAGTTGTACGCAATGGCACTGTGAGTTCAGGATGATCTGCTGGTGGGGCTGGCTTAGCTTTACATTTGTAGCTGTATGTAGGGTGTGACCCAGGACATACAGAACAGTGAGCAGGCTTTTGGTGATTTGGGCAGTCTTTAGTCTCGTGCTGTTCAGCACAGTAACCACACTTAGGGATGTTAGGACATTTTGCTGTCACGTGGGAGTTGTAAGTCTGACATCGTTCGCATCGAATAGGCAGGGGTGAATTAGTACGTGACGGTTCGACTCTGTGCCTTTTCTTAAAGATGTACGCTCCCTCTTGAAGAAGGGTATCAATAGACGATTTGTTGGAGGTTAGCACACGAACCATGTATGTAGGTCCCGTTTGATTTCTGATGCGAATGCATTTGTCGACAGGAATGCCTTCAGCTGTAAGCTCTTCCAGTACTTCTGCATCAGTGATTTCCGGTAGAACACCACGGATAACAACAGATAACATTGGAGTCTTTGGTGGCGGAGGTGTTTGCTTAATTTTACTGGTAAGCTGTTTCAGCTTGGCATTTTTTCCGAAGATTTCATAGCTAGCCTTGTTTCGTAATGTAGTTCCAAAGTTCCCATCCTCTGATCGGATAATCACACCATTCTTGGTGAAGACTATTTGCTTGACGCTAGCTCTTGGAAGGTACTTAACTATTTGGTTGAAAATAAGCCGAGAATTATTGTATTTGAGATCGAAATCCGTCAATAGAAATGAATAAACTGGTAAACGTGGAGGAATTAAGTTTTTAGTTCCTGGATTGTTTTCAGAGGTTGCATTAAACGAACATTGCATGGGTTCCTCAATGCTGGTAGATGGAGCAACATAGTGCGGTGATTTAGAGCGAGAGCGCTTTTCAACGGATCCGATACTGCTTTCAGAAAGCTGTCTACTACGGCGCTGTTGACGGGGATCCCTCCCCTTATCCCCCGGAGGTGGCGGGTCTGGGCCCTTAACTACCGGAGGCAAGCGATGCATGGTCTCTCGGACCAGTAAGATCCCAAAGAAATGCAATAATAGGCACTCGAGTGGCTTGAATCACGATTAGAAACTCAAACTATGATCGAGTTATCCTGATAATAGAGATGATAAATAAGTCTCACCCTCCAGTACTGAGAAGCACTGTCAATCCCAGTGAAGCGTATGCAACACAATGTCATAGAAGGCACGTTAACACTTCCCAGCTAGGCTAGGCTTGGTTCAAAAATCAGCTTGTGACGTATGGTACGTCAAGCTGCTAAGTATCAACTGCAAAGTTTTTTTTTTTTTTTTTTTTTTTTTTTTTGCTAGTCGCGGTCGACTAGCTCCCGCCCAAAGGGTACCGCCCTTTATATCGGGAAGTGGAGTAATGGGATCGTGAGGATTTGGGGAGTGTGGATGGGTATTATTATTTTTATTAAACTTTATTCAGCATCAGTTTATACACAATCATAAATACAGTGGGGATACATTAATTCATTTGATTAAATAAGCATAGATTGTGGAAAGGGGTGGACATTATGGCCTTTAACCATAATCATAAATTAAGGTGGATGGAATGAATGGAAATGAGGTGCACCAAACGTCACAACATCGGGTATAGTTAGCAAAACAGATGCGTGTTATCTTCTGATCCGGGGGCGACTCCGGATCTGATGGAGACAGGGGAAGCCCAGTTAGACAATAGGACTACTGTGCATAAGATGGAATGATGCAAGGTGATGCCGTGGCGGTGATGTAGTCTGTGATGAATAGATGGTCTGGACTGTCGGGGGGTAGGGAGAAGTGGTAGAGGGTAAAGAGGAGGGAAAGCGGGGTATGGCGTAGAAGGATATTGGAAGGATGTAAAGCGAAATGATGCATTGTGGCTAGAAGCATGGGGTGATGAGTTTGAAACCGAGAAGAAATGTAGCGGTGTCGCAATGTTTCGAGATGGTAAAGAATGTGGGGAAATGGCGTGCGGTCATAGAGTTCGTTGGTAGGGCTGGGAAGGCGGATTCGGAAAGCTAGTCGGAGGGCATGCCGTTCAAGAATTTGTAGTCGAGTATAAAACGAGGGAGCAGCGGCAATCCAGGCAGTAAAACCGAAGGTAAGAACGGGACGAAGGAAAACTTTGTAAGTGGTTAAAAGTGTTCGGGTGTTTAGGCCCCAAGTTGTACCAGTGATGCGGCGTAAAAGATTGAGACGATTGTAGGCTTTGGCACATATGGATTTCAGATGGGCTGTCCATTTAAGATGTCTGTCGAAAACTATGCCTAAATATGTAACAGTGTTTTGTGGCTGGAGAGGAACGTGGTCGACATGGACAGAGAAGTTAGCCGGATTGCGATAGACGCGAGTGCGCTTGTTCGGAGGAAGAAATATGATTGTTTGTGTTTTGCCAGCGTTTAATTTCAATCTCCAGCGTCTGCACCAAGCGAGAAAGGTGTCAATTGCAATCTGCAGTGTTCGATTGATCTCTTGGACCAACTGCAAAGACATCACCTTCAAAGTATATAACAAGTAACTAATAATTGTCAGTGAGAATTTGTTTTGGAGTTTATTATTTGCAACAAGCAAAGCTTTAGGTAGTATCTTTGACATGTTTGCCAAGTAACAAATAAAGCAACATATTCTGCTGTAATACGTCACGAAAATAATTTTGTAAACCTATGAACTGTGTGACTGTAGTTACATCAGTACAATGCTGCCACCTGTTGATCTTGTATCCTAGCTCAGTGGACGTTATTGAATTTTTACAATCATTCAGCTGTTATTCGTCGAAAAGTTTCTATAACCCCGTCTGGAGGAAAAACGACACCTACCAAAAATGGAGGTTACTTTCTGTTGATGAGAATGAGAGTAAAAGAATGAAAGTGTAAGTATACACTTGTACGGTATTATGGACGTCTCACACACACGTGAAGTAGCCGTGCAAATACCCATGTGTACACAACGGCTTAAACACCGGTAATTTAAATGTGCTTCGTCCACGCAAATGCACATGTGCACATGCACGGCTCAAGCATGGGTTATGTACATGCGCTGCATCGACGCAAAAGCACATGTGTGCATAACGGCTTAAGCACGGGTTACGTACGTGCGCTGCATCCATGCAAATGCACGTGTGTATATAACGGCTACAGCACGGGTTATATAAATGCGTATTTCATCCATGCAAATGCACATATGCATATATCGGTTTTAAGCACGGGTTCTGTACTTGTGCTTCATCCACGCAAATGCACATGTGTATGTAACAGCTTAGGCACCGGTTATGTAAATGTGTACTTTATCCATGCAAATGCACATGTGCACATGCACGACTTAGTCACTGGTTATGTACGTGTGCATAACCCACGTAAATGCACATGTGCACATACACGGGTTATGTATGTGTGCTTCATTTCAAGTGTACGGCTTATGCACGGGTTTTGTATGTGTTCATCATCCACACAAATGCACATGTGCAAATGTACGGCTTATGCATGGATAGTGAACATGTATCGTACACGTACGTGTTGTCTGGGCTCATAGTGGAATACCTAACTAACTAACTCTATGGACTATGGAACCCGGAAATTCAATGCCGCGTTCACAAAAGCTCTCCATTGACTTCTATCCTTAGCCAACTGGATCCAGTTTCTACTTTGTATTCCTATTTCTGTGAAATCCATCTTAATATTGTCCTCCTATCTGCGCCTAAGTCTTCCTAATGGTCGTTTTCCGATTGGTCTTCCAGTCAAGAGTTTGAAACTGTTTCTACTTTCTTTCATCCTAGCTACATGATCTTCCCACCTAAGCCTCCTAGACTTGATGACCCTAACAATGTTTGGTAAACCGTATAAATTATGTAGTTAATTGTTATGAAGTTTCCGCCATTCCCCATTCCCGTTCCTCTGGGTCCGAATATTCGCCTCAGGATCTTGAGTTTTGAGTTTTTGAGTTTTTGAGTTTTACGTCCCTCCTCATGATCTTGTTTTCAAATACTTTCAGTCTATGTTCTTCCCTCACAGTAAGCGACCATGTTTCGCAACCACACAGAACAACAGGCAAGATTATCGTCTTATATTTTAGAGACAGAATTCGCGATAACAAGAGATTTTGAACTGAATAATAACACGAATTCCCTGCTTTTAGTCGACATTTAATTTCTTCGTGAATATGATTTTTGTCTGTTAATATTGATCCTAGATATTAGAAAATATCCACTTTATCAAAAGTATTATTTAATATTTTAACGCATCCGTAATTTGCCGTATTACGATCCCGACGCACTTCCATGTAGTAAAGTGAGCAAAATAAGTATTCGTCCGGCCAGAACTGAAATGTTTGTACGCATATAATTTGCATTCAACTCAATATTAAAACGAAGAGCGAAATACAGATATTTCATTACACTACACTTATATATACCAAACATAGAAATGAACTTATTTCATATTCAAAGCATACGAAAACGTACAAATAAAATGAACTAAACATATTTCACGTCAATAAAGTATTCGTCTACTAAGAAATACTATTCATCTGCAATAGCTTGGGTTGTTGTGCCCCAGCTTTTAATACTTTGTGGGTTCTCCTTTTCGCCGTATGACCTCCTGCACCCTCCTTGACATTGACCTAACTAGATTTTCTATTGTTACGCTGGTAATTTTCCTCCATTTTGTCAACTATGCGTTTTAAAGATAAGTCTTATTTGAAACTAGCAGCGTTCACCCCGCTTCGCTGCGGTCACCCCGGAACGCAATAAACTTTGTTACTTAGATAATTTTTACTTTTTCGCTTTCAAGTGATATGATAAAAACCATAGAAGATTGCAGTAAATCTTAACATTATATCGCCTGTCATTTATGTTAACCCGTCCCGCTTCGCTGCGGTCATCCCGGTGCTGGCATATTGTAAAAGTGTCTGTAAAAATAAGCAAATCAATTAAAAAATTTTAAACAGAAGATTCAAGCTATTTTCCGCTGTATATCGCCTGTCATTTATGTTAACCCGCCGAGTGACACGGTCATGCGGGTTGCATATAAATACGTTTATTTTTACCTATGATGAACTAATAACAAAGGATTTGTACGTTATGGACACCTGAATGGTCAATTATCTCAAGACACTGGTAATTAAAAATTAAAGTGATATGATAAAAACCATCTAGGGTCCAAATCCTAATAACCCCCCAAAAATGAAAGAAATTGGTTTAGCCGTATTAGCGTGATGAGCGGACAAAAAATTGTACGTTCTCTTTTATATATATAGATATGGTGTTTTCGTATGTTTGTTTCCAGAGAGTGCCATAGATGCTCAATTAGATTTATGTCCGGTGATTGTGGAAGGGTTTCCATCCACTTCGAAGTATTGTATAAAAGCCACAGCTTCGTATTCAGCGCAGTGTGTTTCGGGTCATTATCTTGAATGAATATGTAATCCCCTGCTAGGCCCATTTACTCGACGTTCCTGAGAAGATGTGTCTTCAGGATGTTGATATATGCTGTGTGATCCATTATTCTCACAACGAAACAATATTCCAACCCCGTACGCACTTATGCACCCCCACACAAGTACTGAGCCGCCCCTATACTTCGCTGTAGCTGTAAGATTATTTTCCTCAAGTTCACAATTCTTCTTCCTTTATACCAGAACTCGCCCATCTGATTGAAACAAATGAAATGAGCTTTCATCAGTGAAAAAAAGAACTTTTCCAGAAGTCGAATGTCTCATTTCTATGTGACATTGCATACTCCTGGCCCTTCTTTCTGTTGATTTTTCTGATATATGGATTTCTGTGGGCTATCTGGACTCCATATCCAGCTTCATGGAGGACGTTTCTCACGGCTTGGACTGACACTTTTTTTTTTTTTTTTTTTTTTTTTTGGAGACTCTTGTTCGAGCTCCGCAGCTATGAGTGGCGCACCCTCTTCGAATTCTTCTTAAGTTTACGTACGATGAGACGTCTATCTTGATGCGTTAGTTGTGATGGACGCCTAGATCTCGACAGATTTTTGTATGTTTTTGTCTTTTTACCCTTATGTATGAAGCCTTTAATGGTGGTAATAGGCCGAAAAAGTATAGGGGTCTAGAACTGATCTCACTAAACGATTTACTCTTACCAAACAATCTTACCATCATTCGTCTTTCCTCTTCACTTGTTTCTTTTGATTTCCGGCTCATTTCGTCTTCCCCTGGTTGCTTTCTGTTC